>NW_024070208.1:77315440-77364259 GCF_014754425.2 Oryx dammah | reverse complement strand
GGGCCATGCCCCGGAAGTGGGGGGCCATGCCCCGGAAGTGGGGGGCCGTGCCTAAACATGTCATTCAGTGCACGTTCCCTCGGGGGGTCTTATTCAGTAGAGACACGGCAGGTGTTGTTCAAGGAGGCCCCAGCTGTACACCCACCTGGCTTTCCAAGAACATCTGCCCTGTCACAGTAGCGGCCACCCGCTCTTGCTGCTGTTTTTGAGCTTTCAGTGAATTCTGCTGGGTTAAGAGGTTGCTCTCCAGAGCTTCCAGCTCGTCCTATAAAATAATTTTATTTGTAGACAATTACACTAATAACCCAGTTAAGTTCACTAGTTCCAAAAAGTCTGTATTTAGTCTGACTAAAGTTACCAATAAGCGTTTCTCCTTACGAAGCTTTCCACTTGAGTTTCTGAGCAAGTCTGTAAAACCTTTAGAGTTCCCTCACTACCTCACACGGGGAACGGACACTATCCCAGCCGGCAACCTAGCGAGAAAGGAGCTGTCAGGAGGAGCAAGTGGATGCTTATGAGCAGCTAGTAAGGATTCAACCCGCCAACTCCTGGGAAACCCGAACGCTACTTAACTTGGCTTCCTTAGCAATGAGTGAAAGCGCGACGTCACGTTATTACCAGATCGATGTCTTGCCACTCGTGGAGCGAATCCTCTGCATCTTTCTTAGTCTCTTCGCGTCTCTCAATAGCCATGGCCTCACTCTCAGAAATCTCTCTTGGGAGGCCCTCGGAGTCACTGGTGGCTTCCTTCTCAGTTCCTGTCGGTTCCTCCTCACCTTGTCCAGAGGGAGGTCTGGAAGCTTCCTGTAACTCAGCTCGAAGTTCATCACTGCTATTTATACTCTGCACTTCAATGAAACTTCCTGTATCAAAATAATGAGGTCATTTTGTCTACAAGTGAAATATTAAAGTTATCCTGAAATCACGAGCTTTCCAAAAGAATCCTGAAAAGTGTTTTACCCTAAAAAGGAAAGACCTAAAAGTAACAGAAAACACATAACCATAGTATATTATTATTAAATAGATTTAGTAATAAATGTCTATAACTTCAAAATAAGCCTCTTCAACTAGATATACTGGCACTGTCTGAAATTAGGAACTGAGCTTTCAATACTTACACATCTGCTTTATAAAAAAAATGTTCTCTAACTTACATTGTTTTAAAATTAAAAAAGAACTATCAGAGTATGTACACAATTATAGAGGTTGTTGAAAACGTGTTTATGCTGTTTCACTATGAACACAGCAAAGAAAAAAGCTGTGACTTAGAAAAAGAGCCCTGGAGAAAGACAGGAGAAACAGCTCTTCAGTCTTCCACGTCCCTTCCCTCCCATCCTTTCTTCTTCTCTTTAAAAAGCATCTATGGATTAATTCCCTTCCTCCCCTTTAGGTGGAGGAGGCTGGGTCTGAGGACATACTCAAGACAGAGGGCTTGGGGCTCAGGGCTGGGGGATGGGGCCAAGGAGACAGCCGTCCTCCAAGGAGGCGGCCAGGGAGACCAGGAGGTGGTTACAGAGAATGATTCAATACGTAAATACACTGAAGACAGTGGAAGATCCTTCATCAGCCAGGGAAGTTACAAAGAGGTCAGAGCATGGAGTGAGAGCTGTGACGCTGGAGAGGAAGTACAGACATGAGCGTGAGTTCAAAGGTGTTTGCAACGGCCCCATGAACAGGTGTGGGGGTTGGGATTCCAGCCCCATCTGATGGCCCCAGAGCTGGAGCTTCCTGGTCTACACTGCACCAGTCTCCACCCTCTGGTCACCTCTGCAGGGGAGCAGAACCAAGAAGGTGGAGTATCTCCCACTCAACCTCAGCTGGGAACAATGTGGTCACTCAAGTTTTTGGTCATTCTGCACGTCTGCAGATGACTACAAACACACCACTGTGAGGACAGATTCTGAGCTAAGAAATAAATTTCAGTGAGTAGGCAATTTCACAAATATGAAATCTGTGAAAAATGAGGTTTGACTGTAAATAAATGTGTATAGATATATAATATACATGTGTACATATTAAAAAGCAGAGACATTACTTTGTCAACAAAGGTCCATCTAGTCAAGGCTATGGTTTTTCCTGGTCTACAATGCACCAGTCTCCACCCTCTGGTCACCTCTGCAGGGGAGTGGAGTCATGTATGGATGTGAGAGTTGGACTATAAAGAAAGCTGAGTGCCGAAGAATTGATGCTTTGGAACTGTAGTGTTGGAGAAGACTCTTGAGAGTCCCTTGAACTGCAAGGAGATCCAACCTGTCCATCCTAAAGGAGATCAGTCCTGGGTATTCACTGGAAGGACTGATGCTGAAACTGAAACTCCAGTAGTTTGGCCACCTGATGCGAAGAGCTGACTCATTTGAAAAGACCTTGATGCTGGGAAAGATTGAGGGCAGGAAGAGCAGGGGACGACAGAGGATGAGATGGTCGGATGGCATCACTGACTTAATGGACATGGGTTTGGGTGGACTCCAGGAGTTGGTGATGGGGTCACAAAGAGTCGGACATGACTGAGTGACTTAACTGAACTGAATACATAAATATACATAGAGAGAGAGAGAGAGATACGGAAAAAGCAATGTGGTAAATCGCCAGTAATGAGGTTCTAGGTGAGGGAAATAGGTTTTGAAGTATTTTTTTCAACATTTTAAACTTTCTGATTATTTCAAAACAAAAAACTAAAAAAGGGAAACTCACCTTTACCTTCTTCAACTAGGGCACTTCCTCCCTAATTTAAATACAACAGAAAGAGTAGCCACCAGGAAAGGTCAAGATTGCATTATGAGCTATGTGTCCCTGGCAAAGCCACTTGACCTTTCTGGGTCTCTAGTTCATCAGCCGAACAATGTGGACCTGGACCATGCTCAAGTGTGAAAGCCTGCTTTTCTTTATCTCTTAGGAAAGCACAAGCACCTACCATCGGATTCACTGTCTTCGGAGTCTACTTCCGTTGGTTCCGTGGACTCTGGCACCAAAATCAAACCCTGGCCTGCAGATTCAACGGACTCATGTTCTTGGATGGTTTTCAAGAAATTCTCATGCTCTGGGGCACTAATAGGTGCCTCATTTCCTAAGTCACTTACTGTGTCTATAGCGACACTCAGGGTGTTACTCGATTCTTGCAAACTGGCGGTGCCAACGATGTCAGGGGCAGGATTTTTTTCAGATTCTGCTTCGTCATCACTTGAGAGAAGAGAGGTGTCACGTTTACTCTCGGGCAGGAGAGCCTGCTGTTGCTCGGACACTCTGGTGTACGTCCCACTCCTTGACCCAGAACTTGGACTTGCCGGGGGTGTTGGTATCTGCTCTGGTCCCCCCGGCAGCCCAGGCGCATCCCCGTGTGGCACCAGATCTTCTCCACCCTGAGCTGTAGACTCAGCACTCGTCTGAAAGGGTTCCTTCAACGCGTGCATAGATGGCGTCTGTTCTTTTGGAAAGCTAGACTCGCTGCCTTGACAAAAGACAGTCCGCAGTAAAGGAGCCGAGTCTGTCTGCTCTTCTTCATCACTGGTCTTGGTCACATGCTCCTCTGTGAGGGTCGCACTGGCGGCACGAGGCGCTGCCGTCAACAGCTCTCGGTCTCCATCTCTCACTTCAGGTTCTTCCACAGCTTCCTCATCAGAACTGCTCACCAGCGGTCTTGGTTTTCTCCTGCCCGGCCCCTCTGTCTGCACACCGGCATGCACTTTCAGATCTTCATCGTCGTCATCGAGAGCTCTCTGAATGGCCAAGAGGGTCAGCGGGGACACAGAACCCTCAGGGGCGGGAGCGGGTGGGCTCTTCACATCGCACGGCCTGCGATGCTCGCCCTCCAGCTCATCTTCTGAGCTACTGCCCAGCAGGGCAGCCTGCATGGCCAGCAAGGTTCTCGGGGAGGGAGGGGAGGCGTCGGGCTCTTTCTTTGGCTTCAGTTTTTCACACGGAGGTGACTTTGTGTCTAAAGCCCCACTATGCTTTTCGCTGCAAGAAGGAAGGGACTCTGAATCCTCTTCTGTGACTTTCTTAACTTGAACACCTTGAGAAAAATTAAAACAGGGTCACTAGGTTGTTCTACAGGGTGACAGCATGCTTCTAGTTAGATGAGTAAGAATATACTTGTTCTCATGATGAAGTTATAAATTCTCATTTAACCAGCAACTAGGAATTAATTAATCTTAAAGTGGGTTGGTACAGTACTAGTTAATACACTAATGGTTGTATAGATCATCACATTAATAATAATTACAGTTAATAAATTAAGTAGGGCTTCATTCATGTTATCTGCAGGTGGGAGTTTACAGAATTCAGAGACACGACACACTTTTGGGTTTTAACCATCAAGTAAGTGATGGTATGTGGTACCTTTTATCAAGATGTAGTGGGACGTGTCCTCGGAGACCACTCTCCTGGACTCCACCTCCTTCAGAAAGCCTCCTTCATCTTCATACTGCCTTTGGATTTTCCCTGAATGTTGCTGATTCATTTCCTTCTCGACGTTTTCTATATGTTGGTTTAGATAGTTTTTTTTAAGCAAGCCTTTTAGCTGGTACTGTGAAAAGTCATTGGACTCCTAAAACAAAATAAATAAACAGAATGGTTTCATATATTAAATACAGATAGTATTCCCATATTTCCACCCTTTTCCCCAAAGGAGATAACTGATTTTTTCCATTGGTGGTATTTTTACATGAGAAAAGTAAAATGTGAATAGTAGGGGAAAGCCATAATTGCCTTGTTAAAGAGTAATCTTTCAAACAAAAAGAATTGGGCAAAAGAAAAGAAATCATGAATCCTGTTTATGATTCAATTATTTACTCAAAAAACATTTATTGAACATGGGATGCACACCAGGGTGTCTGAAATGTTGACTGTGGCTTAACAGTTTTTTAGAATGCAAGTGAAGTGCTGATCCCTGGTCCACAAAAGATACATGATAAATCATTGTAGTCAGTTATTAATAATACTTAACATTTACAGCACATCTCCTGAGTAAGGCATTCTTCTAAGTGTTTTTACATACACTATCCCATTTTATACTCAACCACCAAGGAGACAGAAGTCATTACCTCCATTCTACAAATGAAGAACCTGAGACTTAAACAGTTTAAGTAACCTCTCTAGAACCGTGTGGTTAGTTACATGGTAGATCTGGGTCAAAACCAGGTTGCTAAGCCTTATACTAAACTACTACCAAATTATTATGATTACTCATATTCTCACCAACATTACTATTATCAATATTGCATTTGCCTAATGTACAGACAATGCCAAGGTCCAACCTGTATGACTCAGAACTTCCCTCAGCTACCAGCATGATAGATCCAATGGGCTGTGTACCATTCTACCCTGGCCGACCCAGCCCAGAGGCTCTGCACTGGCAGAAAGAGAAGAAATGGAGCAAGGCATTGGGACTGCCTCTTTTTCTCCCATCTGTTCCACTGTTGTTTACATAATCCAAATTCTATTTCCTCAAAGACAAGCCAGAGGTCCTTTCACACTCAAGAAATAGAACGCTTGACTGAGGGCTTCAGAAGGCTTCCCTGGTGGCTCAGGAGTCAAGAATCCACCTGCCAATGCAGGAGAGACTGGTTCAATCCCTGGTCCAGGAAGATCCCACAGCCTGTGGAACAACTAAGCCGGTGTGCCACAGCTACTGAGCCCATGCTCTAGCGCCCAAGAGCCGCAACTACCGAGCCTGCTCACCCTAGAGCCCATGATCCCAACAGGAGAAGCCACCGCATTGAGAAGCCCATGCACCGCAATGAAGAGGAGTTCTCCACGCCCCACAGCCAGAGAAACACCCGTGCAAAGCAACAGGACCCAGTGCAGCCAAAAATAAATAAATACAGACCATTTTTTAAAACGCTTGGTGGATAAACTGAGCACAGGTTCGCCCCTCCCCAGAGGTGAAAATAAATTTACTTCTGTCCTTTGTACATCATTTCTGTACACCTTGGCATGTCCCTACATTCATGTGCTTCATGGAAAAGCAGAAAGGAATGGTGGGAAAAGAAACAGCTCCTGCCTTTTTCATATTTTTCTTATCAATCAAAGAAAAGTTCAAAAGTCTATAGAAAAAAAAGCCCCACATCCATTCATTAGCAATATTACAAAATTTACAGGTAAAGTTAACGGAGAATGATGTTAGAAAGAACAGGTTGTAGCAGTAGGAAGGAAAACAAGACTCATTCACCAACTAAACACAGTAATGATGGTACAGTGAGACCAGAGAACACACTCAACAGAACCCGATTCCACACACTGCCCCACCTCCCATTTCTGCAGCTATGAAGCCACCATCAGAGGCTCCAAGCTGAGGAATTTACCACTGAATTCTGTTACCACCATCCAGAAAGAGGAAGAGGGAAGACGGAAGATCCGACTACACTTCTAGCCTTCAGGGGAACAGATACCTGGAATTTCAATTTAGAACAAACTTCTCCACTGTGATTAGGTTCTCTATTACTGCGAATATTCTACAATGTATATGATGGATTAAAATAACTTTCATGAACTAACTTAAGGACTGAATACTGAGCACTTACTATGTGAAAAATACTGAGCTAAGCATTGAAAATACAGAAGTGCACAAGGTAGGCACAGCTGGGTGCTAAGAATCTAAAGAGACACCACAGGGAGCTATGAGAACACAGAGCAGGAGGTAAGACTTGGTCTTGGTGGAAAGTCAAGAGGTTTTCTGTGAGTAAGTGTCTGTAAGCTCCAACTTATACAAAATGATGTTGCATAAGATCTCAGAAATATACAAAGGCTGTTTACTGAAAACAACAGATTGTGTAAGTAATGTTTATCAAGATTCTCTTATTTTAACAAAAAATTTTGCTGACACTCTTAACTTTACACATTAACATGCTATTGTATATTTCACCTCTGGCATCACTTCAAATAATGTTCTTCTCCGCTTAGTAAATTCCTTCATATCAGTCAAGATTTCATGCTTTACTTCAAGGGGCAGGCTGTTGAAATCTTCAGACTCAATGTCAACTGCATGAGGATTGTGAAAGAACTCTTCCTGTAAAGAGTGAAACGTAACACCATGACATTTACACTTTATACACTTAACTCTACACACCATGCCAGACTTTGTGTGTGTGTGCTTATATACAGAGTTCTACATAATCTACAGTAGGCTAAACACAGTTATACATATCTGCAACAGGCATTAAAGTGAACAGACAGGTGAGGGAATACATCCATTTACTCATATAACAGTACATGAACCAAGAACTTCCAGATGTTCAAGCTGGATTTAGAAAAGGCAGAGGAATCAGAGATCAAATTGCCAATATCTGTTGGATTATAGAAAAAGCAAGAGAATTCCAGAAACATATCTACTTTTGCTTCATTGATGCTAAAGCCTTTGACTGTGTAGATAACAAGGAACTGTGCAAAATTCTTAAAGAGATGGGAGTATCAGACCACCATACCTGCCTCCTGAGAAACCTGTATACAGGTCAAGAAGCATCAGTTAGAACCCTATGTGGAACAACACACTGGTTCAAAACTGGGAAAGGAGTATGTCAAGGCTGGATATTGTCACCCTGTTTATTTAACTTATATGGAAAGTACATCATGAGAAATGCTAGGGTGGATGAAGCACAAGCTGGAATCAAGACTGCCGGGACAAATATCAATAACCTCAGATATGCAGATGATACTACCCTTAAGGCAAAAAGCGAAGAGGAAGTAAAGAGCCTCTTGATGAAGCTGAAAGAGTGAAAAACCTGGCTTAAAACTCAACATTCAAAAAACTAAGATCACGGCATCTGGTCCCATCATTTCATGGGAAGTAGATGGGGTAACAATGGAAACAATGAGAGCCTGTTTTCTTGGCTCCAAAATCCCTGCAGGTGGTGGCTGCAGCCATGAAATTAAAAGACGCTTGCTCCGTGGAAGAAAAGCTATGACAAACCTAGACAGCATATTAAAAAGCAGAGATGTTACTTTGCCGACAAAGGTCCACCTAGTCAAAGCTATGGTTTTTCCAGTAGTCATGTATGGATCTGACAGCTGGGCCATAAAGAAGGCTGAGTGCCAAAAATTGATGCTGTTGAACTGTGGTGTTGGAGAAGACTCTTGAGAGTCCCTTGGACTGCAAGGAGATCCAACCAGTCCATCCTAAAGGAAATCAATCCAAAATATCCACTGGAGGGATTGATGCTGAGGCTGAAGCTCCAATACTTTGGCCATCTGATGCAAAGAACTGACTCACTGGAAAAGACCCTAATGCTGGGAAATACTAAAGGTAGGCGAAGAAGGGGACACAGAGGATGAGGTGGTTGGATGGCATCACCGACTCAATGGACATGAGTTTGAGCAAGCTCTGGGAGATGGTGATGGACAGGGAGGCCTGGTGTGCTGCAGTCCATGGGGTCACAAAGAGTTGGACAGGACTGAGTGAATGAACAACAACATTAATTAATTTTTTTTTTAAAAGAAATACTTACTAGGCATCTCTAATATACCATGTACTGTTCCAGGTGTTAAAGTACTTTAGAGATCATGCCAGATAAACTTCTATTCTCAGGGGAAGAAGACACATGATAAACAAATATATGAACAAGATAATGATGAGAAAACAAAGCAAGTTAATCTGATAGAGTTGATTAGAAGAAGAGAAAGAGAAAAAAATATTTGATAAATAGGAAAGACACCACAAAAATCAACGACCTGTATTCACCTGACGCTATCACAATGTTAATCAGCTCTACCCCAGTGACCCCAGTGCAAAATAAAAAGTAAAAAAAAAAATAATAATGACCTGTGAGCAGAGACATGAAAGACACCAGAAATCTGCTCAGGGAAGAGCATCTGAGGCTGAAGGGACAATAAGTGCAAAGGCCCTGAGGCAGAGATGAGCCTTATGAATTTGAATACTTATAATTGCTTTAGTTAGATACATTTTGTTTTGCTTTTAACCTAGTGGCTCAGCCAGTAAAGAATCTGCCTGCAATTCTTTACCTGGGCTTGATCCCTAGGTTGGGAAGACTCCCTGAAGAAGGAAATGGCAACCCACTCCAGTATTCTTGCCTAGAGAATCCTAGGACAAGAGGACAGAGGAGCCAGGCAGGCTACAGTCCATGGGGTTGCAAACAGTCGGACACAACTGTGCAACTTTCACTTTCTAAAACCAAAAGTGAAATAAACTGTGAGAAATTTCACAGACATGCAAAAGTGTAAAACTTTTCTAAATTTAACTTGATTACTGAAAGTACTTTAAAACTCTTCATTAGTAAAGGAGACAAAATAATACAGTTCGCTTTCTTGTCTGTATGTGTGCTGTGTGTTTGTAGACCAGCAAGCACTTAAAACAGGCCAGTCATTTCACTCAGAGCTTCCAGTGTGCTCCCTCAAGAATGATCTCATGACTCCTGCAGGGAGGGCATCTCTGCCCACAGGGTCCCTGGTCTTCACCAAGTCTGTGCTCTCTTGCTGTGTTAATAAGGCCGGATCTTCATGAGCTGAAGAACCTTGCAACTTTACCTCAAAAGTCTTCTAACAGACATACTAAAATATTATTATAAACAGACAAGGGAATCAAAGAATGTTACCTGCTATTCTGAGAAACTTGCAGGAAATTTCAAAAACATGTATCCACAGCACAAGTTCAGTTTGTAAGCATGCTATTCATTAGATGATAGAACATGTCCACAGGTTCTCTGACTCTCTTTTCTGGATGAATTCCCCTCCCATCCAGTAGGTGCTGACCTTACCGGGCAGCCAGTGAACTGCACGCCGTGGACGGGAGGCTGAGCATCCCCCAAGGCCGTCAGAAAAGGCAGCACAGGCCCAGCAGTCACTTCCTCCTGGGCTCCTGCCCTGGGAACCCAGCGCCGCTGTGCCCAAGCTCAGGACACACAGGCAGGGGTTCTAACGCACTGCCAGCATCAACAGCGGGGCACATAGGAGAGGAGGCCTGGAGGGACTCCAGTCCCAGCTCCAGCCTGACTGCACCCACACAGGAGACGCTCAAGGAAACTGCCCCTTGCACTCATCAACGCCCAGATCAGCGAAGAAGATGATAATAAAAGACTGTTGTCACAGCACTAAGTTACACAGCAATAGATAACTACAGCCTGTGCACCAACATACATCTTCATAAATGTATATGTACCCATGTACCCTTGAAACATATACACATTTCCAAACACACACACACACACACACACAGATATGCAATTATACAGGGTGGGAGGGGCATTAACATTCAGCAAAATGCTACTAGAAGTTATTCATGGGTGATATGCTTTCATTATTTTTATATAAGCATTAACTATTATATTTATTTACTGGTTGGTTAAAAAAGAAAGACGGCTTATTTTGGATACCTAGATATGAATAATTCCACATATGTTTATGAGGATGTGTATATTTTAATATGCATGCATACATACATATATACACAACAAATAAGGTAGTATCTGTCTTTCTTATCAAGAACATGCATAAGTTCATATTACTCATTAAAATCATTCATTTTCACGTTATTCATTTCAAATACTAATAATAGAATAAATCCTACATTCAAAAATTATTTAAATACCTGTAATGCCTGTTTCTGACTCATCCTTTCTTGCCATTCTTTTTCATCCTCCTCTTCTGAACTGAAAGTCAAACACACATTTATAATACCTATGATTTAATGACGACCTACAAAAATATTTCTTGAGTGCAAGGCACTGCTAGTTACAGAAGCTACAGTGGTGAATAAGATGGCAAGAACTTCGCCATCTTTGGCCTCACCGTCTGGTAGGGACACCTGTAAGGGAGCGATCATAACAAGATCTAGCATCTTCCATCACCAGCGCAGAGCAGGTTGCCAAAGGGGCAATTAAGGGTCACCTCACTGCAGGAGCTTTCTGAATTCTCGCGCAATTACACTGCTTGGAGAAAAAAGAAGAAACCAGAAAGTGTTTTAAGCAAGGACACAACAGTATCAGATTTGAGTTTTAACAGGTTCTACACTACAAATCAGGAACTGGGCCTGACAGGAGTTCCTCCAAAAGGGTTAAAATCAGAGATGGAGACAGAAGTGCTAAAGCCAGGCCAGTAACCTCGAGACATGGTGATGGCGGCAGCGGGGATTCAAGAGCTGTGTGGCCTCACGGGAGCCCTGGGAAAGGAATGGGGATGGTCGGGGGGTGTAGGGGAGACAAACTGGCCCTCCACCTGCACTTCAACCAGAGAAGCCGCTGAGGATTATCAGCCAGCAGGAGGAAGAGCGATCAGAGAGGTCCCCGGAGAGCAGGACCATGTGGGCACGTCAGCCTGAGAACTGCAAAGCCACTGGATTTAACAGGGAGGACATCGTGTATGCAGACTTCAGTGATGGTGAGAGAGAAAACGCCGGGCTGAGAAGCAGGCTGAGATGGTAGGTGTCAACAAAGAGTCAGAAAAACCAGAATCCACATCTCCACCAACTCTAAGTGAACAGTGCTAACACAGGCTCCTGAGGATGGAGAAAGGAAACCACCACAAACCACTAAAACACAAAGGGAGTCGATAGAAGACGTAGCCTTTAAAAACCAATAAAAGTGTCAAGAATGTGTATTGCGGATGCATCAATCCAACACACCTGATCATTTAAGTAAAACATAAAGGTTTAAATCTGTCTGAATGCAGCAATACCATTTTTAAATAGTTAAAACATTTACCTGTTTTTCTCTCTCTCTTGTAAAGGTGGCAAAGCGTAGATGTCATCTCTCTGAACTTGAGTAAGACTGGGAAGGGTTTCCTCCCTGAAAAGTACACAGAGACTTCACCAGAGATGACAGGAGACAGTATTTTGAGAGTCAGTAATGCTCCCCATTGAACACACAAACCCGGCCGAGAAGGGGAAACCCAGGGGGATGGGTTCTGCCCTCGATGGCCTGCCTGCCTCCAGGAAGAGGGAACCTGGTCTTGGCATGAGGAAGACTGTTAGGAGGGTAAAATGTACAAGCGATGCGACCTAGCAGCTTTTCCTTCTCACTGTCAAAGCTGATTCTCAAAGATCAGAGAACTTTCACAACTTCAATTCACGCGGTCAAATGAACATTCCACTGATTCCTCTCATTAGAGAAAGGGAATCACAGAATTCATGCAAACATGAAAAATGTTCATCTTTGAAATGAGTGTAATTCTCTGCTTGCCTTTTGCTTTTTAAGGCAGTTTTGATAACCTGTCTTTTCAAAAATGTTTTCAAAAGCTTCTCTGTAGTTGTTTTGGAGTCACTGGTAGCCAAGTCCTTTTTATGCCTTCTCTTAGCCTGGAAGAAGAAAGAATATAGGATTTAATTTCGAGGTATTAGGATGTTAAAAACAATTCTGTGGCTTTTTTCCCCATAGAATTTGGTTTGTTTTCTGAGTTTTCAGATTATAGCTGTTTTAGTATTTTCTCCTAATTAGTGTACGAGTGAATAGCTTCAGGTTTTTGTTGTGTAAAGGACAGCCAAAGTTTCCAACTAAGTATTACTTAATGAATTATTATACAATGTATTTGGGAAACCATTGTTTCTTTTAAATGTCCTTTAATGTTCCCAAGAAGCCTAAACTTAATACTATATAATTAAGTATATGCTTCCCTAAAGGGATTATTACATCAATTAACTAGTCTTTAAAATGCTACTATTAGGTCAAAACCAATTTCTGGTATTAGTTTTTATAAAAACACATTACTTATATGTAACTCTGCCCTTCCATATCCAAAATGATGTCATAAAAAATCCTAAAATGTACAGATATACCTTGTAAGAAATTTCCAAACAGGGAAAAATGAAATAGTCTCTGTGCTTACAGTTGAATATAAGGCAAGACTATCAAAACATTCTTTTTCTTTTTGATATAGTTGCTATACAATACTGTGTAAGTTTAACTGTAGAACACAAGAAGACAATCCAAAGGGAAAACTCTTTACCTACTGTTAACTTTAATAGTTTTATTAAAAGTTAAATACTATTGCACCCATGTTATACAATGTTTTCAGAGGTAAATCTCTTTGAAAATAAATTATCTGTTCATGATAAATTTTTAAAAGTTGAATTAAATTGGATACATGTCAAAGTAAGTCTTGGTTTCCAAAATTCTAAGAAGAAAATTTTAATTTTAGGTCAATTAAAATTTGACCTAAAATTCTAAGAATGCAGAAAGAAAAAACACTATATATATATAACTCTTACCAATGTCTGTTTCTTCAACAGTGGCGCATCCCCATCAAACACAAAAATAGGACGAATTCGGAAAAATAAGAGTTTGCAGAGTCGGTGGAACAAAGTGAGAAGATGGGCGTTTTCTATCGAATTCCCGTGGCGATCACGGACTCCTTTAAGAGCCTGGTTTAACCAGATGCTAATATCTAGAAGAATTGTTCATGGAAAACACTCTGCAAATCCTTCCCTCCCCTTACAAATTCCCAATGTCTGGTATTATCGAAACATTGAAACTGAGCACTCATCCCAATTCACTTGAAACTGAAAAACGTTCAGCCCTACTGGAATCTCCCTAAAGTGAGTTCACTTTAGCTGGGCTCCTGTCATCACTGTTGACATCCTGAATTGTAAAAGCTTACACAGGCACATGTCTCCTTTAAAAAGTCTAATTGAAAGGAACTTCTTTAAAAGAAATCAGTGATCTATATGAAATTTTAGTAAATTAATCAACTCTTTTGGAGAACAATTTAGCAATTCATAGCAAAACACTTTAAAATCTATTCTCTTTTATGTAAGAATTCCACTGCCACACACTTATCCTCAAGAAATCATCACAGACTTATAATCAGAGTGACTTATAAGGAGGTTTTGTTTATAATAATGAAAATATGAAGAATGGTTTTCCAACTGGTCTTTTTTTAAAATTAGATTATGATATCATGATTTGCTGCAATCCAAGCAACCCTTAAAAATGGAAGCTAAGCACATAAAGCAGTCAGAAAATACTATTAAAGGAAGAGATAAAACAGGTTACAAAAGTATGGAAAGTATAAATGTATTTTGTAACATATGCAGTATGTTAAATATACTCAAAGCTCAGACCTCAAAATACTGACTTGACACAAAAGATGGTTCAGGGTTTTCCATAGAATGTTACAGAAAAACTGGAACAAACTTTTTGGTCACACAATGTTAAGAGTAGTTATCTTCTGCTGTGATTACAACTGATCGCTTTCTTCTTGGAGTCATCTTCTATTTTTAAATTTCACTAAAGAGTGCTTTTTAACCAACTGTTTTCTATTTGTTCCTAAGAGAGGGACATAGCCTTCTGTTCCATTCCCTGGATCCCTCTGCCCACTGCCCTGGCCCACCATCAGAGTGCTCACTTCCACGATGGTGGCTCTCAGGCCCTCTCCTTTCCTCCTGTCTGCAGCGTCCATCCAGGCAACCTCTGCGCCCCCCTGCAACTGCAGCCCCCACAGCCCCCCACTCCAGGCATGGACCTCTGACCCAGAGCTCTCCTAACCCCAGAATGGATGACTGAGTTGACATGTTTACCTGCTACTTCACAGTCAATGCATACTTGACACAAGCAAAAACTGAGATCCATAAAGAAATTAAAATTAAAAAAAAAAAAAAAAAGAGCTCCCTGTCTTTGCACCAGGGTGCTCACACCCCAGGGGGATCTTTGCAACCCAGGGATCAAATCCAGGTCTCCTGCATTGCAAACAGATTCTTTACTGTCTGAGCCAACAGGGACTACATTAGATGGGGAAGGCCTGTCCAAAGAAGTAACAGAGATCTGAGCAAACGAGAGAAGACAGTGAGGCTGGAGGTACAGCTAACACAAACGCCCTCGACCAGAAATGTGTTCCGTTCAGGGACAATGTGGCAGGTGCAAGGGGAGCAGGGAGAGGACGTGATGTATCTGTGGTCACTGGAAGGATGTCACTGAAGGCTCAACCCAGTGGCCAAGTGATGAATGAACTATCAATACAAGGAAACCTGCTTTAAACTAGCTACAATAGCCTGAGTGAAAGCAGAATGCAGTGGTGAGGACAAGATGTCAGCTAAAGGGACCCTGGAAGTACGACGAGGTGTTGGCTTAGTTCTGTATCGTACTGGGTTGATTTCTAATTGGCTTGTTCCGGTTGCTACACCACTGTATTAGCTGGAATAAGTTTCTACCTAACTCACTCAATTTTATGAAGCGTTAAGTCACCCAGTCATGTCGGACCCTTTGCCACCCCATGGACTGTAGCCCACCAGGCTCCTCTGTCCATAGATTTCTCCAGGCAAGAATACTGGAGTGGGTAGCCATTCCCTTCTTCAGGGGATCTTCCCAACACAGGAACTGAACCTGAGTCTCCAGCACTGCAGGCAGATTCTTTGCAATCTGAGCCACCAGGGAATGAGAAAATCTAATTTCAGATCGGTAGCTCTCAACTCCGCTATCCTTTGGAACTAGATATGAACCTTCTAAAACACAGGCTATTAAACATGCTGTGCTTAGTCGCTCAGTCATGTCTGACTCTGTGCCACCCCATGGACTGAAGACCACCAGGCTCCTCTGCCCACAGGGATTTTCCAGGCAAGAATACTGGAATGGGTTGCCATGCCCTCAGATCCAGGGGATCTTCCCAAGCCAGGAATCAAACCCAGGTCCCCACATTGCAGGTGGGGCCTACACAGAGTGTAATGTTTTGTTAATAATAGAGTTAAGTGTATTTTACAAATGCTAAGGTCCATAAAAGACAAAAGTTTAATTATTCTTTATTATTTGACACAAACATTTATATTGTATAAATAAACAAGACACTCAGCTGGAAATGGTAAAAAGACCAAACAATTTATTTCAGGGATTCAAGAATAAATTATGAACTTAGTATGCCAAGGGTAATTTCTTCATTAACAAATAAAATCAAAAAATCTGAATATATTTCACACATTATTAATTTCTCACATGGGCTGGAATGTAAACTGATATAAACTTTTGCTGACATTTTAAGGGTTCCTGACACTGAAAACTGCTTTCATTTCTATGGATAGATATTAACAGTTCCATGGAGAAAACCTTCAGGAAGCAACGGTTTAAGGAAACACTAGAGGGCGGCCACAGCACGTGTACTTAAAAAAAAAAAAAAAAAAAAAAACCTTTGCCATGAGGTGTCAGGCATAAAACTTTTAAGCCACCATTCATTACGGATGTGTTTTAAATTACCCGCATTGTTACATATGAATTGTCTCCAACCAAAGTCAATGAATGACTCCTCCTGCTGAATCCCCACCTCCTGACACCGCATTTACCACAGCAATTACTGCAGGACTGTTTTATCCACACAGCATGGAGCTCCTAGGCTCCATACGTCCCAATTTAGGGAACTGGTGGAAGGTACCACCAGCTTCTGGAACAGAACAGACACTCAGAAAAAGAAAAGAAAGATAAAAACAGAAAGATAATGAAGAATGCCTAACGAATAAAAACACTAAAACTTCAGAAACAGCTTTCACTTGTTTCCGTAATTAGCAAACAACATCTAATTCTAAAGACAAAACCAGCCAAACACGCACACAAACAAGTCAATCACAGAGGCTGGGAGGAAAATAACGCACGGTACACCTTTTGAAATCTTTGCGGTGTTGTACCATACGAATTTCCTATTCCAAAAACAAGTAACAAAAAAACAGTAAAAACTACTTTAAAAAAAGAAAATGTAAAACACATGTCCACGTTTTTCTTCCTCTCACAAATATAAACGGGCAAGACTCAGGACGGCTGGCAAAACTACTGGTAGAAAGTCGACTTCATTTTCTCTAGGCTGACCTCCCAGCCAGAATAACACCTTCAGGATTTGCAATATTAACAGTGCCAGACACTATTTCTAAACTCCTTTCATTTAAATATTCCCTTTATTCCTCCCACCAACTCTGTGTGTAGAGACTGTTATCACCTCCACTTCCCAGATGAAAGAACTATAGAGAGGCGCAGAGCGTTGGGCCTAAGACTCCAATCCAGGGAGCTGTGACTGCAGAGCGGGAGAAAATGAGACACTTAGAAAGGAAACGTCCTGAGGAAGATCCTATAGCTACTCCTCCCCGGCCTGAGACTCCCCCGGGCTGCCCCTCCAACGCCGCTCTGCGCCCCCAGCAAAACTGAGAGCAAAAAGCCCTGGCGTCTAACGTTGATGTCTGACAGAAAACAACACAATTCTGTAAAGCAGTTATCCCTCGATTAAAAAAAAAAACAACAACAACCCTGGCGTCCACCGAGCATCCCCAGCGTAAAGGATACCCACGGCAAGGATCTTCCCCTCCAGCGTCTCCGGGCTGATCTGCCGCCCGGAGCACTCCAACAGCTTCCAGAGCCCCTGGACTCCCATGAGGGACCTGTGTCCTCGGCGTCGCGGGCGGCTTCTCACTCCAAGTCTTCCCCGCCCGGCTGCACCGCCGCCCGGGGCCCAGGAAGAGTCCTCTCAGCTTCTACTCAGAAAGACGGAACATTAGGAGCCCGCAGCTGTCCAGGAAAAACCTGCCCCGGCGAAACGGGCAGTTTCCAGAAACTGACACGGCCTTGCGGAAGAAAAACGGGACCGGACAAAACTGGCGACGCTGAGGGGCAAGTCCTCGTCTCCTCCAGCGCTCTGGCCCAAACGTTAGCACTCTTAACGGACGACCAAGGTGAGGGGCCGGCGCAGGCAAGATTTAATAGCCAGAAAAACTTCCTCCGAAAACTCCAGTCTCCTCAAGCTCAGGCGTAAACGCACAGGAAACAGAGCTCCCCGGATGGCGTTTAATGCGTCGCGCGGGGCGGAAGTCCTGGCTCCCCGCGATGACGTATATCCGCTGCGCCGATGCATTCCGGAAGTGAGGGGTTCAGCCCCTGTGTTTACAGTGTGTTGGCCGCTTTACCTCCTCCACTGAGGCATCTTATTTCTGTTAAACGTTGAAACCATACGCAAAGCGTTTTCTTTCAGAAGTTACGGGTTTGTGCGTGCTTTTCTAGCGTCGGTTTCTTCCCAGTCTGCCGCCAGTTGTGAAAATTCTTGATGCTAAGTATTGTTTATCGCGGGAGGCAATAACTGAAAGGTGGAAGCTTTCAATTCGTTTCAGTCGCTTAGTCGTGTCCGACTCTTTGCGACCCCACGGACCGCAGCACGCCAGGCTTCCCTGTCCATCACCAACTCCCGGAGTTTACTCAAACTCATGTCCATTGAGTTCGTGATGCCATCCAACCATCTCATCCTGCCGTCCCCTTCTCCTGCCTTCAATCTTTCCCAGCATCAGGGTTTTTTCTAGTGAGTCAATTCTTCGCGTCAGGTGGCCAAAGTATTGGCGTTTCAGCATCAGTCCTACTAATGAATATTCAGGACTAATTTCCTTTAGGATGGACTGGTTGGATCTCCTTGCACTCCAAGGGACTCTCAAGACTCTTCTCCAACACCACAGTTCAAAAGCATCGATTCTTCTGCGCTCAGCTTTCCTAATAGTCCAACTCTCACATCCATACAGGACTAGTGGAAAAACCATATCCTTGACTAGATGGGCCTTTGTAGGCAAAGTAACGTCTCTGCTTTTTAATATGCTGTCCAGGTTGGTCATAATTTTTCTTCTAAGGAGCAATCCGCTTTTAATTTTATGGCTGCAGTCACCAGCTGCAGTGATTTTGGAGCCCCCAAAAATAAAGTCTCACTGTTGCCATTGTTTCCCCATCTATTTCCCATGAAGTGATGGAACCAGATGCCATGATCTTCGCTTTCTTAATGTTGAACTTTAAGCCAACTTTTTCACTCTCCACTTTCACTTTCAACAAGAGGCTCTTTAGTTCTATGCTTTCTGCCAGGCATGTTGTGTCATCTGCGTATCTGAGGTTATTGATACTTCTGGAAATCTTTATTCCAGCTTGTGCTTCATCCAGTCTGGCATTTCTCATGATGTACTCTGCATATAAGTTAAATAAGCAGGGTGACAATATACAGCCTTGACTATTCCTTTCCCGATTTGGAATCAGTCTATTGTTCCATGTCCAGGTATAACTGTTGCTTCTTGACCTAAATACATAAATACCTGCCTCTCAGGAGGCAGGTCAGGTGGTCTGGTATTCCCATCTCTTTAAGAACTTTCCACAATTTGTTGTGATCCACACAGTCAAAGGCCTTGGCATAGTCAAAACAGAAGTAGGTGGAAGATTTGGTTGATGTTTCTTCATTAATAAGTAGGTAGTTATCTGAAAATTTGTAGTAACCAGATAGTAATATGGTTTAACATCTTAGCCCTTGAAGTACATTTTTCTTCATCATTTAAGAGGCTTGTAGGTCAGAAATAACAAGAAACTCATTGCCAGAGTAGCTCCTGGAAAGGTGGTAGATTGGGCCCTCAGGCTAAGATTCAAACCCCCACAGAACCACTTATGGTGTTTAGCATTGCCCAGATCAGGTTTGTTCAAAACATCTTTCTTCATCTGTAATAGGTGGGCATAGAAGCAATTTTGCAAACTGTTTCAAGCAAGGATCATAGGTAATGTTTGTGAAGTACTTAACCACTAGTGGTCAATGAATGGTAGCCTTTTCGTACAAATTTATTCAGATTTGGACTATTGAAATTAGATTAAAATCAGTGAAAAGAAATGATTGGAAAATAAGGTTTTAGCAAAACTATTTTTTTGCCCAAACAGATGGTTCCCTGTAGCCAAGTTTCCTGAACCTGTGTACGCAGTTGCTCAGTCACCTCAGACCCTGTAACCCCATGGCCTGTAACCCACCAGGCTCCTCTGTCTGGGGGATTTCCCAGGCAACAATACTGGAAAAGTGAAAGGAAAGTGAAGTCGCTCAGTCGTGTCTGACTCTTTTCGATCCCATGGACTGCAGCCTCCAAGTCTCCTCTGTCCATGGGATTTTCCAGGCAAGAATACTGGAGTGGGTTGCCACTTCCTTCTCCAGGGGATCTTGCTGACTCAGGGACTGAACCCCGGTCTCCCACATTGCAGGCGGATGCTTCGGGTTGCTATTTCCTGCCTTGGAATCTTCCTGACCCAGGGATCTAATCGGCATTTCCTGTGTCACACAGATTCTTTACCCCCTCGACCTAGTTGCAACTAATTTTCTCTCAGGGCTAATCCTGATAAAGTACTTGTTTGCATTTCCTCCAGATGTAAAATTATACGTGGAACTTTTGTTCTTAAATGTATTTTGCAGGAATTAATATAATTACCTATTTGTGTCTCAGAGAAGGCAATGGCACCCCACTCCAGTTCTCTTGCTTGGAAAATCCCATGGATGGAGGAGCCTGGTAGGCTGCAGTCCATGGGGTCTCGAAGAATCGGACATGACTGAGCTACTTCACTTTCACTTTTCACTTTCATGCACTGGAGAAGGAAATGGCAACCCACTCCAGTGTTCTTGCTTGGAGAATCCCAGGGTTGGCAGAGCCTGGTGGGCTGTCGTCTATGGGGTCGCACAGAGTCGGACACGACTGAAGTGACTTAGCAGCAGCAGCAGCAGCCGCCCAACAGAGTAGATTGTAAAGTTACTGGCACCAACAACTGTTTTATTGACTGTTGTATGTGTGTGTGTGAAGTCGCTCAGTCATGTCCGACTCTTTGCGAACCTGTGGACTGTAGCCCACCAGGCTTCTCTGTCCATGGGATTCTCCAGGCAAGAATACTGGAGTGGGTTGCCATTTCCTTCTCCAGGGGATAGCCCCAACCCAGGGATGGAACCCGGGTCTCCTGCATTGCAAGCAGATGCTTTATCCTCTGAGCCACCAGTTGTATACCCCACTGTTTATATTTAGCAGGAATTCTATATTGTCTAAATGACCACTTTCCCAGCCTCAAATCTAAATCTGCAGGCCATCTTGCACCCTATTGAATTTTCTCACAAGTCTGGCAAATGTTAGTTCAGATCCCATCAGAGCCATGTAATAATCCTAGGGTATGGGCTGAATTATGTCCTCCAAAGTTCAAATGTTGAAGCTCTAACCCCCAGTATCTCAGAATGTGACCAACTGGAAACTGAGCCTTTTTAAAGTTAAAATGAGGCCATTAGGGGAAGTTAATCAGTTTGACTGGTGTCCTTAGAAAAGGAAATTTGGACACCCAGACACTAAGGCTCTTTGCACAGAGGAAAAAGCAAGTGAGGACACAGGGAAATGGCAGTGAGCTGCAAACCAAGAAGGTTCAGGAAACCAAATTTTGGATCTTGACTTCTAGCCTCTGGAGCTATGAGAAAATAAATGCTGTGTAAGCTACCAATCTGACATTTCGTTTTGGTAGCCCCAGTAGACACATCTAGGATCCTGGACACATTTGTTCAGTGTTGAGAATCTGAATAAAATGGAGATGGCACTTTTTTGCAGTTTCTCTGAGATCAGTGACTTAACATGAAACACCTAGTAGGTAATGACACCCCCATTAGTTTGTTGAGTGAATGACTGAGGGGGAGAATACCGTGAGAAAAACTGAAATACAGAATGTGACTGAATTGCAGAGCACCTCGCCTGAAACCCTCTGGTGTCCGGGGAAGGCAAGTTGGGGGGTATTATAGCTGCTGCACCAGCTTGCCCTAATGATGGGGCATTGTAGCAGGAAAAAGAACACCTTCAAGATTTGATCTAAATGAAGTTACCTGAGAGCTAGGTAAAAACAAGTAGTCAATGTGAGCATTTGAGTACTGTAAGTGCTTGTAAAACCAGAGCAACATTTCTTGGATACAAAATGTATTTTTGCAGGAACATCAACTGAGGAGTGTTCATTTGATTAATAAGGAATTGGTTCCTTTGGATGCTGTTTAAAGGGCTTCACAGGAGGCACTAGTGGTGAAGAACCTGCTGCCAATGCAGAAGACATAAGAGATGTGGGTTCAATTCCTGGGTCCAGAAGATCCCCTGGAGGCAGGCACAGCAACCCACTCCAGAATTCTTGTCTGGAGAATCCCATGGACAGAGCAGCCTGGTGGGCTACAGTCCATAGGGTCACAAAGAGTCAGACACAACTGAAGTGACTTGGCAACAGCAGCAGCAAAGGGCTCTCTATCAAGATTCTGACAGGAGAATACACATTATATAGACTAATAATAATAATAACAGGCACTTAAATAGCAATTCCTATCTAGAAAGCACTGTACGAAACACTTTACACGTATTAACTTACTTATTCTTCATAACAGTTTGTAAGATAAGTACTACTATCCCCATTTTATCCAATGAGGAATTATGCACAAGAAAAACAGTCTTAACTTGCCCAAGATGGTAACAGCCAGTTAGTAGTGAGCCAGTAATATGAACTTTCATTACTTCTATGGAGACCCCTAAGAAAAACTGACCAAGAAATTACGACAGAAATGTTACTAAGGTTCAAAGAGCAATGTGCAGTCACTTGCTTACAGATTCTGGAAAAGCAGTCCCTATAAACCTCAGTGTGCGCCTCATAACTGCCAAACTTGTAAACCAAGTTATTAAGTGATCATGTATATTAAATGTTTTATAAAAGTTGATATGGCCAATAAACAATATGTATAAACTCATCCTCTTTTCCTAAATGTCACTGTGTTCTCTGTTTTATGTTGCATTCATCTCCATTCTTTACCAACCTCTTCTCTGAAATATTTGGCTGAGCTATATGAAATCAACAAGATTTCACCTCCAGAAATTAGTTTCATTTGGTTCAAGCTAAAGAATTACGTTTTCTATTTCCTATTATAAAGTCTTACAAAAATCTAAAATTACAGACATATGCCTATAGTCTCACTTATTATAAAAGTCAGATGTTTCTTATGCTACTCAGGCAGAATTGACAAATTCTGTCATGTACCTCTGTCATATACTTCAAATTATAAGGCCACTCCATCCTTAAAAGTTCAAAACATTCACAGGATTAAAAGTAGAAAACAAAACTTTATTGATGAAAACTTCTTAAAAGTTCCAGTATTAAGTAACAAAATCAACAACCTACAAATCTCTTTCAGTCCTTGGCCTTTCAAGCAAAATATTCTCTTCGGAAAAATGCCCATTTCATAATATCCCCATCTGTAGGCTAGGAGTATCTGAGTGGATACATGGATATAAAATTCAAAAGAGAAGGAAATGAAAACATTTTCAAAATAAAAATCTGAACCCTTTCCTTGAGGTGTATTGCAATATGGTTACCAACATATTCAGCACCTTGTAATAATCAAGTTACTGACTGGAGTCCTGGAACAGCCCCTGGAATGAAAGAACAAGAGATCCTAGTTGTTCATGAGTCACAGGTTGGCAGAAGAAGAAAAACTGACAGCAACTGCACAGGAGCTCAAATACATGAAATCCACACGTTCTGAACGATTACACACTCACTTCAAATAGCTAATAGTCTATATGGTTTTACAAAAGGAAAGAGCTCAGAGCCCAGAATATGGATAGTTGCCCTCTGAGTGATGGGCAATCCTAACACATCCTTAATGCTTTTGTTTATCAACACATGACTCCATGTGGGGGGACCAGTCAAATATCAGGTCTCATCTCCAAGGCTACTTTGGGTGTAGAAACTTCAGAAGCCACTTGTTATTTTGTTGTTTTAGTTGCTAAGTCATGTCCGACTCTTTTCGACCCCATGGACTGTAGCCCGCCAGGCTCCTCTGTCCATGGAATTTCTCAGGCAAGAATACTGGAGTGGGTTGCCATTTCCATCTCCAGGGGATCTTCCCAACCCAGGGATCAAACCCATGACTCTTGCATTGGCAGGCGGGTTCTTTACCACTGTGCCATCAGGGAAACCCACCTGTTCATCTACTCTATCTCTAAACCAAGGTTTATTGTAGACTTATAGAAGTCTTTCAAGACCTAAAGTTCTTGTCAATATGTAACAACAACATACCAAGAAAGTCCAAACACCTAAGTTGATGCAGGAAGTCATCCATCTGCACCAGCAGAAAAGATCAGTGCCTGGAGTCTTTTCTCTTTTGCCTCTTTATTGAGAATCCTGAGAAAGTTAATCAGGAAAAATACGAGGCAGGCAAGTTACCACTACAAGTAAAAAGGAATTTCTAGACTCACTAAATTATTTGAAATGAGCTTTAACCACAAGAGAAAAACTAGAAGTCAACAGCCCCAATTTTTTTTAAAGGGCAGAGAGAGAGTACCTTAAATTTTGAGCTTAGGAATAAAACTGCAACAAATATCTGGGGGTCAAGTCATGAGAAATCCCTTCATGCTTAAGTATTTCAAATCATGATGCTATTGAATGAAATTGTGTCTGATTTGTTTATATGTAATTTTATCGGACTTTGCAAAACTGTCCAGAATGTTTATATACTCTTAATTTTAAAAGGACAAAAAAAAAAAAATCTGTGCTTATCTGTTTATATGTCTGAAATCACCCATCCTATTCATATGCAAGCTTACTTACTGGAGGAACTACAAGGTTATGTTTTGCCCCACAAGATCTGTTCCTATTTAACATAGACTTAAAATCTCGTACTGCCTTAACGCAGTCCTGCATCGACCAGCTGTGTGCCATCGTAGGGACCCAGCGTGGTCAGTCATTCCCCTCGTAATCACTGTAACCATGGTAGCCACTGTTCCTTCTCTCATGGATACTGGACATCTTTTTCCACGTTGAGTCCTGATGGAAACCAGTACTGAAAGACCGGCCCAGGCGCCCCTGCTGCTTCTTGGAGATATTGTCCTCACTCTCAGATTTGGCAATTCCCTGGGCATGTGTTGGAGGCTGCGATTCCTGTCTAATGTTTCCAAAGGGAAAGTTCCAAAGGCCAAATCTTTGCCAGCTAAGTCTCTGGAATGCTATGATGCAATGCAAATTTCCTCCAACCTGAGAAGGAGAAAAAAAAAAAAAAATGTTGGGTTCAGAAAACAAGAGGAAACTAGTTATAATATGTGGGTTCCAATGAATTCTGTTATTTTCCCTCCTTCATGCATGCGTGGAGAAGGCAATGGCATCCCACTCCAGTGCTCTTGCCTGGAAAATCCCATGGATGGAGGAGCCTGGTGGGCTGCAGTCCATGGGGTCGCACAGAATTGGACACGACTGAGCAACTTCACTTTCACTTTTCACTTTCATGCATTGGAGAAGGAAATGGCAACCCACTCCAGTGTTCTTGCCTGGAGAATCCCAGGAACGGGGGAGCCTGGTGGGCTGCCGTCTATGGGGTCGCACAGAGTCGGACACGACTGAAGTGACTTAGCAGCAGCAGCAGCAGCATGCATGCCTGCTCAGTTGTGCTGTCTTTGCGACACCATAGACTGTAGCCAACCAGGCTCCTCTGTCCATGGGATTTTTCCCCTTCCATCATCTGCATGTAAATAGTATTTATCCTTTCCGACATCATCAGATCACAATACCCAGCATCTTTCCTGACCAGCTGCCTTTACAAAAATATAAAAAACAATGTCCACAGGAGCCAAGACCCCTTCCCCATCCCCATACGCCTCTCTACCTCTCACGCACGCTCTCAGCCCTCCCACATTGCCTAATCCAAACACCAAGATCACTCCTCCTCCTCTCCCTGCTATGTGTTCTTCACATGTTGGTGGGATTATAGCAATGGGCTGTCTCCTCAACCCACAGAACATACCATTCCCTGAGAACTGCCCCCAGCGGCCTTGTTGGTAAACACGGCTCTGCCCCAAGGCCACAGTTAATGCCCCAGGAGTCAGCACCTGACTCCAACCGGGCCACAACTACAGAACTGGGCTGGAGGCAGGCCCGTCTCAGTCTAGACTATTCTTCTGAAAGGGAGACCTAAGTTGAAAGACAACGATCTTCAGGAAGCAAACAGAAAGACAGCTGAGAATGAGACAGACTAGCTCCCTGCCCCTGATAACATTTCTGCCTGGCACCCGGCTGGGCTTCTTGTCTTTTTTAAATTTTAATTTTTAATTAGAAGATAATTACTTTACAATATTGTGGTGGTTCTGCCATACATCAGCATGAATCAGCCACAGGTATACATAGGTCCCCTCCCTTCTGAACGTCCCTCCCTCCTCCCACCCACGTCCCACCCCTCCAGGTTGGCACACGGCGCCGGCTTTGGGGTCCCTGCATCATACAGCAAATTCCCACGAGCTATCTACTTTACATACGGTAGTGTATGTGTTTCAGTGCTATTCTCTCAAATCATCCCACCCTCTCCTTCCTCCACTGTGTCCAAAAGTCTTTTATGTCTGTGTTTGCGGCCTTGCATGTGGAATCATCAGTACTATCTTTCTATACTCCATATATATGTGTTAGCAGGCAATATTTGTCTTTCTCTTTCTGACATACTTTATTCTGTATAATAGGCTCCAGGTTCATCTACTTCATTAGAACCGACTCAAATGCGTTTCTTTTTATAGCTGAGTAATATTCCATTGTGTATATGCACCATAACTTCTTTATCCATTCATCTGTCAATGGACATCTCGATTGCTTCCCTGTCCTAGCTACTGTAAATTTCCTTTTAAAGACACGTGTCCTCAGTTTTCACTTTTCTGTCTAAAATGGTCTGAACTGGGTTTCTGTTATTTACAACCTAGAGGGCTGAGTAAAATAACTGCATTTTGGCCAGTTGAGAAATACTTTGCCACACAGTGGTATTCTTACCTTCTTTGTCTTTCGATACTGCAGTCCCCTCTCTAAGTGCCGGATATCTAGATATTCTGGGTTTTGAGTGTTCAGATCAGTAACAATATCCGCCCATCTATTGTTAAGGAAGAATAAAGCACAATTTTCTTTAAGTTTAAAATACTTTTAAAAAGTAATGGAACTTTTCACATGAGCAATTTGCTACAACAGTTCCATGGCAATAATTCTTCCATCAGAGGATTATTTCATCTATTAGGTTTTCATAAATCTTCTTTTAAATGACAGTTCTCCTTATCCAACTAATACCAAGGTTAAAAATGGTTACTCTCCATATGAAATAAAAATATATATCAACCTGTTAAGTGACATCCTGCAGGCTAGTGTGGAAACATTCTATATTTTCTTTTTAATTGGAGTTAAGTACATTTTCAAAAGTTTTATAAGTTAGTATGCCTTTATCCACAAACAACATGATTGATGGTATAGAAAATCTAAAACAATTACAAATTGCTTTGTATTGCAAATTTGTTACTAGAACTAACAACTGAATTTGATAAAGGTGTAAGATTTAAGGCCTATATAGAAAAATCCATTGTATTTTTGTACACTACCAGAAAATAATTGGGAGATAAAATGTTTTAAAAATCAGTTTACAGGAACAATATGGTAATAACCTATAATGGGAAATAATTTGAAAAAAAATATATATATATAACTGAATCACTTTACTGTACACCTAAAACTCACACAACATTGTAACTCAACTATTACTTCAACTAAATCAATTTACAATAGCATCAAAAAATATACAAACTTAGGAAAAATTTTTTAACAAAATATATATTAAACTCTATGCTGAGAAATACCATTGCCAAGAGAAATTAAAGCTCTAATTAAGTGGAGATACAGTCTATGTTTATGAAGAGAAAACTCCACATTATTCAGATGTAATGCTCCCCAAACTAAACTATGGATTCTATGAATTCTATTCTAATTAAAATTCCAACAGGCTTTTTAGCAGAAATTGAGAAAAAGTGGAGGGGGAGGGGTTAACATACTTTTTACAGTGAATAGCAGGATGTTTTCTACTTGATTCTCCAATTAAGATCCAATATTCTACTTCCTGTGGTGTGAGGGGACCCCTGCTAGATATAAAATACATTCACAGTAAGCTTCATAAAGTCATTCACTCCCTTGAAAATATTACTTTAATTATATACTGATAAAACATACACTGAGGTTTATGCAGAAATAGCATTCATTAGCACTAGAATAGAACTGGAGTTAAGGTTTGAACAAAACTCCAGAGGCCATTAAAAAGGAAGCATACATTAGGGTAGGGCTTGATCCCTTGTTACAAAATGTTGTTGTTTACTTGCTAAGTCGTGTCTGACTCTTTTGAGACCCCATGGACTGTAGCCCACCAGATTCCTCTGTCCATGGGATTCTCCAGGCAAGAATACTAGAGTGGGTTGCCACTTCCTTCGCCAGGGGATCTTCCCGACCCAGGGATGGAACCTGCCTCTCCTGCATTTCAGGTGGATTCTTTACCATGGAGCCACCAGGGAATCCTGAGAAAGGCCTAATAAACCAAACACAATTCTGCAAAAGATTAAGCTACAGTGTTTAAAAGGATAGTCTTACTTGACATAAGGAAAGCAAGTCATCAAGTCTTCCAATGTCTAATAAACCAAATATTTCATAAATGCTTCCAACAACATATTCTCCTGGTGAAGTATGCACATAAAATATAAAAATGCTTACCTATATGCTTTATTTGCCTTAACAGGGGTTGCTTCAAAGCCAATTGGACAAAAATAATGATTTTGGCAATGATAGATATAAGCTAACGATTCATCTTTCAATCCATGAGTTAACTTCGACAAGGCCCCAGATGCTACAAAAAAAGCAAAAACAAACCAACTGAGGGACCATAAAGCACTGTCTATGCTTCATACAAACAATTATAGAATCTGTATATTGTATACTATATATACAATTTTATATATATATATATACAAGTAATTATACAAACAATTAGTTAAGGACTCAAAGGCAGAAAAGACATTACTTTGGACAAAGGGACATTGCTGGGGAAAAAGTGAATAACTATTGATAGATTTTTTTTTTTAATTAATGGATTTCAATCTTACCCTTTAGACTGAAATTCAGATAAACTGAATAGCAAACTAAATAACTGAAATATGTCCTTCATTACCAAAACCTTCAAATAACACACATGCTTGTCTACAAACGTTAATACTTAGTATATATAGCAAGGGTCTCAGCTTCTCTGATGGCACACATCTGTCACTAGAAATTTCTAAGTAAGCATGTCCATGATAAGCATGTTTGTTTATAAACTATGTATATTGACTACTAATATAAAAGATACACAAAAATAGGAATTTTTAATTAGATTAAAATGTAGACATTCTAATACATTCTTCCCAGACCACAGTGATCACTCTGCAAAGCTGTCATACGCAAACATCCCAATTTGGAAACCATTGAAATATATGGACAAATACAAACTCCAAACAATTTCCAAAGATGAAAACTTTCTCCCATTAATACACATTACAATCCTTTCTACAAAAGTCACCCAAATTAGAGGAACAGTTTTCACAAGCCAAGTGGTAAGAACACCTTTCTAGAGACTGGCTGGTGAAAAACTGCATCCTCTTATAACTAACTGCTTCTCCTTGTGTCCTTCCAATGGCTGAGTGTATTAGTGACAAAGTAATTTCAAAAGTATTACATAAGAAACCAGTTTTTAACCACCACTCAAAACTTAAAGCCATTAACTGAAGTCTCATTAACTTGCATCTCCTGGAAGAGGCTGAATTATTCATGAACAAACAGCCCATTAAGACAGGAAATACTAAAAATGGTTGAAGTAGAAGAAAATTTCCAAGTTATGGCTTCTCTGATGGACTTCCTGGCCACTGAAATAGCTGAAACCCAAGAACAGCTGGTCAATGGCTGTAACAGAGCCAAGAAGGTGGGGGCCAGCCCCAACCCCCAGAGATACACACAATTTGTGAGCTCCATGGAGACCATAACACTTCTGTCTTAAACTCTTTCTCCAAGGTTTCAGCTAGGAGATTTTTACTCATAGATTCACCATAGATTTTGACTTCAGTATGTGCATTCCTGCATGCAAGGCAATCTTTTCTACTACAATCTCTATTTCATAGTGATAAATAAGTCTTTCTGCTGTTTTGGGCTGAGTTCCCCAGACAAACTAAAAACCAACACCCAAGGACAGTTCTAAATGAATTCTAAGAATTAAAATTAAGAAGATGATCAGTATTTCATTTCCATAGCTGAACTTGGTTGTAGATATATTCCAGACTAGTAAGCAAATGTAAATAGATTTGGACTCTTCATAAATCCACGTGTATAAAGATTCTTATACACATAACTGGCTTAGGAAGAACTCTTGAAATCTTTGTCAGATTGTGAAAATGCCAAGTAAAAAGTTACCCCAGATAACTAAAACTTCCTGTGAAAGAACTTTATTGTAACTTTTTAATGGAAATCTTTATTTCACACTTCCCTGCTTAAGTCAGATATAATCCAAAACAGCTGATTTCCTTATTGTGATTATGAATAGGAGTCACATTAATGTCTGGAATATATTCAGGGGCAAATGAGATAGGAATGAAAGTTTGCCATTATTAATATTCATACTATTTCACCTGCTACAAATACTCTTCGGCTATGTCCTAGTTTTCTAGAGGACACGAGGTGGGTTGTCTTCTATGAAGTAATGATCATGCTACTCGGGTATGTCTTTTGTTATTATTTCAAAGTACATGACAACATTCTGATGGACTTAGACTGTTGTTGTTCAGTCACTAAGTCTTATCCGACTCTTTGCGACTCCATGGACTGTAGCCCCCCAGGCTCCTCTGGCCATGGGATTTTCCAGGCAACAATAATGGAGGGCATTGCCATTTCCTTCTCCAGGGCATCTTCCTGACCCAGGGATCAAACCCAGGTCTCCAGCATCACCAGCAGATCTTTACCATCTGAGCTACCAGGGAAGTCCTGGATCAGGGCACTACCCTTGCTATTACTCAGCTCTGTCGCTGTAGCTGAAAGCAGCCACAAATAGAAACAGCTGTGGGCCATGTGTAAGCAAATGGATATGTCTATGTGCCAATAAAGCTTTATTTATAAAATAAAGTAGGCTATTGTTTGCTGCGTGCTCATGGGCTGTTGTTTGCTGACCTCTAATTCAGATCAGTAATTTTCAGATTTATTTGGACATGGAACGCCTTCTGCAAGGAAAGTTTACATGTCAGGCCAGTTCATAAAAAGTATCAAAGCTGTTACTGTGGCCCAAAAGGAGGTAGGGAATCTACAGGCTCATCCCTCTCCTCTCACCAGCCCTGAGGCACCGCCATATAATTTCCAGGACTCAACTGAGCACAGAATGAAAAATCACTGAGCTTCCTATCAATGGAAGACCACACTCCTGATAAAGAAGTGGGATAGCACCTCTTTAGCAAGGTAACAGAGTTTGTGCGTGCTAAGTCACCCCATTTGTGTCTGACTCTTTGAGACCTCATTGACTGTAGCCCGCCAGGCTTCTCTGTCCATGGGATTCTCCAGGCAAGAATCTGGAGTGGGTTGCCATGCCCTCCTCCAGGGATCTTCCTGACCCAGGGATCAAACCCGTCTCTCTTACATCTTCTGCACTGGCAGGCTTTACCATCAGCACCACCTGGGAAGTCCAGAAAGGCCACAGTAGTAGTTCTCAAACCTGAGCAGGAAGGGCTTGTTAAATAACAGATTGCTGATACCTACCCCCTCGGTGACTGACCCAGTAGGTCTGGAGTGGGGACCAACAATTTGCATGTCTAACACGTTACCAGGTGATGCTGATATTCATCCAGGGGTCACATCTCAAGAGCCACTGGTCTAGGGTTAACATGAAATTTTTATTGCACTCAATTCAGGAAACAAATTAATGAACAGCTACCAACTATTGGGTTAGCCAAAAAGTTCGTTCAGGCCTTTCTGTAAGCTGTATCATGACGTTTTCGGTAACAGGAAAACCTGAACTGTTCGGCCAACCGAATCTCTCAGGAACCATAAGGAAACAAATGGAGAAGGCAATGGCACCCCACTCCAGTACTCCAAAAGGCAAGGAATGCACAGTACCTCAAGTTGCCCTCGTAAAGAAGATAAAAGAGGTGACTTGGATATAAGGTGGAAAAAATGCCATGAAAAAAAAGGGGGGATATAATTCAAAGGAGAAGGAGCACCTTGGGTTTAAGGAATCAAGAAGGGGGTGGCATTCAGGACAGAACAAATCAAGTGGCAGGATTCTGAGAACCCAGAGGAAGGAGCATGTGGAGAAAACCACACTACTGCATGGGAGGGAGATAGTCAGGGAAGAGCACATCATCTGGTCCAGAATGGAGGGCACGCAGAGAGGCCTCTCGCAGGGCACCCCCAGAATCTCAGGGTAAGGTCAGAAAAAGATCACCTTCTGAAATAAAACACACCACAGTGAACACACCACTTAGTACATTAAGGCAGTCATCCAAGACAGTGATGCTACATAGGAGAAGACAAACAAATGCATTACAGATGGAAACTAAATTCAGACTGATGTGGAGTCTAAACCAGAGGACATCAAGAATCTGAAACTTCAGCGACACAGCAGCCACTACCAAATGCAGAGCCATGATGCGGATGGTGTAGAGAAAGCAGGTCAAAAATACCAGAATGTGCCAGTCCCCTGTCCCGTGAGGAGCAGTGTGTGTCCTGAGCAGCCGTCGAGGAAATGCTGGTGCCTTTGATACTGTATTTCTCACCCTCAGTTAATATATTAGCATTCTGCTATTCTGTGAGCCTGCTGAGTCAGAGTCTATTCTATAAGAATAGAACTTCAGAGAACTCTAAAAGAACTTATCAAAATGTATTTTTATACCTTCAAAGACAAGAACTGGATTTTGTAATCTAGCAACACAGTATCATCCTGCAAGGTTCTTAGACCCTCGAATCTTCTAAATTCAACTGGTACATGCAGGACAGCATTGAAAGACCAATCTGCTCTCGCCTGGAATGGTGCGAAGGACTTGATGCTTTCAGCAAGTTACACAGTGTCCCCAAATTAGGAAAGAATATATTAGTGCCACACACAGAAAAGATTTATTTGATCTTGTGTCTAATATGAACTGGAGAAAACCAGAAGATGAGGAAAACAGAACATAAATGTCCAGTCCACTCAAGATGCACTAAGACACTGTAGTTAACTGGTAGTTATGTCAGGATAGGGCAAAGATATCTACTAGAAGAATCAAAACTAAATACAGGAATGTTAGCGTAACTTTCAAGCTAGCTGTTAAAAATAAATGAATCTAGATGTTCCTGGCACAAAGGCTGGTAACTAAGGGAACCAACAGTTTGACATTTTACTCTAATAAGTAACAATAATAGGAAGTGAATAATAATAAGTGAACCAATAGTTTGACATTAATGTTGACAACTTCTGGCACAAAATTTTGTGAGTTATTATTAAATACAGCTCTTAAAAATGCTTCAACTCATATTCACAGTCAAATCTGTTAATTTTTGTTAAAATCCGTGGATTTTGCTTTTATTCCATGAGTGAGGGCTTCCCAGGTGGTTCCGTAGGAAAGAATCTGCCTTCCAATTCAAGAGACACAGGTTCAATCCCCAGGTCCGGAAGCTCCCCTGGAGAAGGAAATGGCAGCCCACTCCAGTATTCTCGCCTGAGAAATCCCACGGACAGTGAAACCTGGCAGGCCACAGAGTCCACGAAGTTGCAGAGTGGGACATGACTGAGCGTGCACAAGCTCGGTTCACATTTCCTGAAGGCCCACAGGAAATGAGCAAGTCAGCCAGAAAAGAGAGAGTTCCAAAATTTAAGAAGTGTAGTCACCAGGAAAATGTAAAGCCTGTGAAAGAAAACAGGCCTGGAGCCCTTAAAAATAATCTAAGCATGGGACTCCTCTGGAGGTTCAGTGGTTAGGACTCCAAGCTGGCACTGCAGGGAGTGTAGGCTCAGTCTCTGGCTGGGGAACTGGGATCCCACATGCTATGCCACAGGGCACCCCACAAAAAAAATCTAAACAAACTAAAGATACATTTCAAATTATTTTTTTAAATGCACACTAACAACTGGCCACTGTTTTCACTACTGAATATCCCAGAGACAAATGAGAAAAGCCTATCTCTGCAACTCTGTCTTTTACAATGAGATAGAACAGGAAGGACTTCTGCTCGACACAGGTTAACACTCTCTACTCAGAATACAATCAGAAGTCCCAAGGGTCACATGGGTAAGGTCAGAGGGCATCATATTTAGAATCAAAGGGCTACTCAGGGAAGTCCCTATGACCGAGGAGCAGGGCAGACACACATTAAAAAGATACAACATCATATGAGGCTGCATGTCCCAAATGCCAAACAACAGACAAAAATGACCAGTATTACAGAAATTAAGAGGAATCCGAGTGTCAGGCATAAGGCAGGGCTTGCTAAGGACCACTGAGGCTTGAAGAGGAAGATGGATCAGTTATCCTTCAGGAAAACATACATAGAAAAGGAGACAGTGAGAAGTCAAGTCTTATAACAGGGAAAGTGAAAACAAGAACAAAATTAGAAAAATACAGTATTGAAATTTATTTGAAGAAATTATAGAAACAATTCCTCTCCTCCCATCAAAAAAAAAAAAGTGGAGGGATGGAGAGAAGAGTCTATTACTTGAAGGAAAAACGCTGATGTGTGTTGCAAAGTCTATCCTCTCTTAGCTTTCCATCGCCTGATCAATTACTTAGAGAGGCTGTGTTGACAGCCACCGTGGAAACAGAAAAAATTATTAACAACATTTAAGGCTCCCCTTCCATGGAGAAAGGAAAGGAAAGCGAAGTCGCTCAGTCGTGTCTCTTTCATGACCCCATGGACTGTAGCCTACCAGGCTCCTCTGTCCATGGAATTTTCCAGGCAAGAATACTGGAGGGTTGACATGTCCTCCTCCAGGGCATCTTCCCAACCCAGGGATCAAACCCGGCTCTCCCGCATGGCAGGCAGATGCTTTACCATCTGAGCCTGACCAGGGAGGCTCCATGGAGAAAGGCCCCCTGCAACTGCACAGAGGTCAGTCAATAAGAATAAAATTAACATTGATTGAGTCCTTACTCTGTCAAGCAAGGGGCTAAGTGTATTACAAATACGTCTCCTTTTATCTTCACAGTGACCCCGTGGGGTGAAAGTATGGAGACAAGGTCCACACTGGCTCAGTAAGATAACAGTCTACACTGGCTCAGTGAGTGAGAGTTTAAGCACCTCATTCAGATCACAGAACCAGGATGTGCAGAAACTGCTATTCGGACTCCAAGTCTGCCTGCCTCACAAGCAGCTGGATACGCCTGCGAAAAGGCAATAGAAATAGACCCTGTTTATTTACTGTTACCTTGAGCTTGGTAAACCAGGTACCCTCTCTGCTGACAAAGCCTCTGCTTGAGCAGACTTCAGTTTGATTTCGGACGCACGCAGCAGTAAGCGGCAGCTTGCAGCAAGCAGCAGCGAGTGCTAGCTGGAAGCAGGGGCTTAGGTTCTCAGACTCGGACTCCTAACCACCGCGCCACAGGAGCCAGCAGTTAGAGCTAAGCTTCCTAGCCTTGCCTGCCTAGTCAGGAACAAATTCAGGCAAGGAGGCAGAAGATAAAGAGTAAAGTAAAAAGTTTATTGAAAGGAAAAGTACATGCGGAAAGGCACATGGGCGAACTCAGAGAGACTGTGGTGCCTTTGGGAAGTTTAAATCCTTTAGAGGCAGTTTTCTGGATCTACATCTTCCCTCAGGCCAGTCACCTTGCTTTGTCCCCCCTGGTTAACATGTCTTAGGACCGTCCCCTGGGATGTGCACGCACACCCTAGCCAAGGTAGATCTCGAAGTGAAGGCTTCTGGGAAGAACACGACTCATTATGGCCTGGAATTATCTTCTGACTTTTGACTCCAAGGAGCCTTTCTGTGCATGGATAGTGTCTCCCTTATCAGACAGGGTTTTTTCCTTTCTTTGTCCTGGCCATGATTATGCCCTTGAGGTAAGAGCAAAGACTGGCTATTTATCCTGTCATTGTTGGGTGTAAATTCCTCAACAGGAGCCCAGCTCTCTCTGATGTCAAGAAATGCAAAGAGGAGGCTGGCTGACTGTAAATTCCTCAACTTGGAGTCCACCTATATCCGACCTCAAGTAAGGCATCGCTGAGCCTTATTCTCAGCTAGGCTTGGACCTTGGGCTTCTGTGTCCATCCTGGCTGAATCCAGTTTTAGCAAAAATTCTGCCAAAGTCAGCTGAAAGAGAATCCCCCACCCGGATCCCAGATCAAGGTCCTTATCCTTCACTCTTAAAGCCCAGCCCTTAGACTGCCTGAGATAAGACCTGTTAGACTGGCTCAGCAAGGACCCTTGATGTCTCTTCTTAATGACCTTCCATCCATGGAACCCTCGCTTTGAGAGTTGGTTTGTTGTTTCGGGCTGAGCCCGATTGCTCCCCCATGACCCAGTTCCCGATTACAACAGTCTTCAGTAGTCTTCCTTACCCTTTTGACAAGTGTCGGAAGAACATTTTCTTTAACACTGTGTTGTAGGTTTCTGATCGTAAATTCAAAAGGTGATTGTGAAATTTTAAAAATGGAAATGTTCAAATAATGCAAATTATTTAACTAGCACAGAACTAACACAATCCTTAAGATCGACTGCATTATTCTCTGTAACAACCAAGACCCTTTTATAACAGAACTGTGTCACTTTCACAGTTCGTCGTCCTGTTGTTATATATTTTTATGCCACTCTAACAACAAATATTCTAAAATCCTTGCATTCCCTTTCAGGAAGAGGAACTGCAAATTCCATGCTGCTTCCTGAAAGGATTTTAGTAGCAGCAAGCTCTCTCTCTCTTTCTCTCTCTCTCTCTCGCTCGCTCTCTCTCTCTCTCACACACACACACACACACACACACACACACACACTCCATGGGCCCAAAAAACACACCGTGCTAAAACAATGTTTATGATATGCCATAAAGTTTTAAAAGTTCTACATTCAAAGAGGAAAAGAACTAAAAAATATTAACCTGTATATTGAAAAGTACCCTATATATTACTATCAATATAATCTATTATGATTTCCTCTTAGATAGAGTGATAGACTGCATTTAGAGTTTACAGCATATCCCATGAATCAAAACCAATCTTTGAGATGAATCCTAAAGCATACACCTGTCTGTCTGTGTGTGTGTGTGTGTGTGTGTGTATGGGTGTGTGTAAATCTTCTATGTATTTACTTACCAGTTTCTCCAGCTGTTTTATTCTTCCCATGAGGCTTATATAGAACATATGAGCATCCTTTTACATGAAAGTGGTCGTTAATTTGTCTAAACCATCTGAAAAATAACAAGAAGACTCACTCATAGCAACAATTCCATAACAAAGAAAGTGTTATTCTAATTTCAGTAAAATTCGGGCAGAGCCCAAGTCTGGCATATCTATCAGAAGTTGGGTTCAAACAGTCAGATACATGGTTTACTATCAATGTACACCTACAGAATTACTATTTTGCAGAACTAGAAATAAGGTCTTCCTCTAAGCAGGGGCTTCATACCTCATAAGTGTTGTATTTCCAGTGAAGGGGCCGAACCTAATATCTTCAAATGGAGGCTGAAAGCCCAAAATATGTAAAGCTTCTTCTTGAGTGATGGCTGGAAGACTACAAAAGAAATATGGCCTTTCATTTGACAATTTCCATCGTATGCAAATGCAACCTGTCTCAATGTTACTATGTCTGTCTCATTTGCAAACAGTTTTACTAACATTTAAATTTTTTATCTTATCAGAAACAATGCATGCATATATTTTTAGCTAAAAGGTTTCAAACAAAATATGGCAGTTTCCCCCCAATTTCTAAAAAATCTGTTCTTAAAAATCTTCCATTATAGGGACTTCCCTGGCAGTCCAGTGGTTAAGAATCCACCTGCAATGCAGGGGATGTGGGTTCAATCCCTGGTCAGGGAACTAAGATCCCACATTCTGCAGGACAACTAAGTCTGTGCATCGCAACTAAGACCTGATGCAATCAATAAATACATACATTTTTTAAAAAGAATATTTTAAAAAATCTTTCATTATTCCATATTTCAAAATCTTCCATTATAGCAAAAGCAACACCAAAGAACTTCTGAATTTGGAGTTTAGAGATAGCTTATCAAACTTACTTTCCAGCTCCCATTGTGCTATATAAGAAATTCCAACAAGAAACTAACGAGGAGATGCCACAAGAAGTCTTATATTGTGGTCGGCTTATGCAGTACCTGAAAAAATAAAAGACTGTCTTCTTCACTTGAATAAACACAAAATATGCATATAAAAACAGAACACTCATGGCAACTGAGCATGTTAGCATAACGAAAACTTTGATCATTCAAACCAATGTTAAATATTTATTCATTTATTTTCATATTTGTTAAACACATTATAAATGCATAACTGGTTCAAATGGTCAAGAACACACCGGGCAGTGCAGCAGCTCAGGAGATGCACGTTCAGTTCCTGGGTCGGGAAGATCTCCTGGCAGAGGAAATGGTAACCCACTCCAGTATCCTTGCCTGGAAAATCACATGGACAGAGAGGCTTGAAGAGCTTTAGTCCACAGGGTTGCAAAGACTGGGACATGACTGAGCATGCATGCATTGTAAATACATAACAATAAATCATGCATTTTAAAAATGATGGCTAAGTGTGACTGCTGCTGCTGCTGCTAAGTCACTTCAGTCGTGTCCGACTCTGTGCGACCCCATAGACGGCACCAGGCTTCCTCATCCCTGGGATTCTCCAAGCAAGAACACTGGAGTGGGTTGCCATTTCCTTCTCCAATGCACGAATGTGAAAAGTGAAAGTGAAGTCGCTCAGTCGGTCCAACTCTTAGTGACCCCAAGGACTGGCTCCTCCGTCCATGGGATTTTCCAGGCAAGAGTACTGGAGTGGGATGTCATTGCCTTCTCTGAAGTATGACTAGTTCAAGTGAATGCTACCCAAACAAATGGAAAAAAATTACAAATATAAATTTAGATGCCAGCTCCTAAAATTTCATTGCAAACTCCTAGTTGAGCTACATGTATGACAGCAACTTCAGCCATAGGAATTCTTTATACTCTCTGGATATTAATCCCCTATCAGATACATGATCTGCAAACGTCTTCCCCCACCTTGTAGGCTGCCTTTTCACTTGGTTGATTGTTTCCTTTGGTGTGCAGCGATGTTTAAGTTTGATGTAGTCCCATTTGTCCAGTTTTGCTTTTGCTACCTGTCCTTTTCATGTCATACTCCAGAAATCACTGCCAAATCCAATGCCATGAAGATTGTCCCCTATGCTCTAGGATCTCATAGCTTTAGGTCTCACATTTAGGTCTTTAATCAATTTTGAGTTAATTTTTGTGTATGATGTGAAGTAAGGGTCCAGTTTCATTCTTTTGCACATGGATGTCACAGCACTCTTTTCCAAAGAGACCATCCTTTCTCCATCTTGTGGTCTCGACACCCTTGCAAAAGATTATTTGCCTATTTGCATGAATGTTTATTTCTAAGCTCAATTCTGTTCCATTGGTTTATGTCTGTCTTTATGCCAGTACCACACCATCTTGGTTATTGTAGCTCTGTAATATGTTTTGAAATCAGAAAGTGTGTGGCCTGTGTTGCCCTCCTGTAAGCACCTTTCCTGTAAATCCCTAGAGGCAGTGTCCTCAGCTGGCATACAGGGGGTAAGATAATCAGGTAGATATCAGTACAGTGTCTTCTGAAACCCTCCCTGCATTTCTGTAGTGCTGACCTGGATCTCCTGAAAGAACTCAGATTCTTCCCCTCTCACTCCAGGGCTCATACCCCTAGATTTAACCAAAGTCACCAAATGGTTGGGGGACGTCACCTGAAATGTAGAGCAACCTGCATTGTTCGAGGCCAGCAGTAGTCTATGAGGTCTCAGTATCTCCTCTCTGTTAATACAGAATGTATGGGATCTGATGAGTATGTATTAGAGCCGATGGTTTGGAGATGTTGCTATTTCTTTGTTTCAGGGAAGATAGAGGATTTCCTGTTTTTCATTTTGTGGTTATTATTTTCATGGGTTTGAGGGAAGGAGTGGAGTAAAAAAACCTTATTCTGTCATGGTTCAATCTCCCTCCTCCATCTTACACACTTCTTCACAAATCCTTGGGATCAAGCTTAGGGACTGTTAAGATTTCTCATACTTCTTCACCAGTCCAAACTTGTTTACCAGTCTTGTTCATGACCACCTTAAAACTTTTACTGACATTCTGTGGGTCTTTCCATTCCATCTCTAACCTTGTAACATTCTCCAGGAAATACACTTGTCATCCAGGTTATTTTTCCCCTTAGGTTATCTCTTACATCTATCTTTCTTCATCCAAGTCTTTATGGCCTCTTTTTTACACTACTAAGAATAATCACTCATATATGTGGTTGTAAGAAATCCTAAGTCAAAGGGATTCAGGACAAAATGCATAAAACCTCACTCCAAAGAAACTAAAGTTAATGTTTTTTATCTGTGTCACTTCTCCAATACAGTCTACCAATTTATTGTAAAATAAGCTTTTGTTAAGAAAGCATCAGTGGATTATCTCTATCCCAGAAAAAGTTCTAAATCCTTAACCTGACATCCAAGAAATAGACTTTGAAAGGTGTTATAAAGAAAGAACAAGGACTCTGGAGTCCAGTTCTCTTCAGTTTCAATGCAAGATCTACGTATTTGCCATGTGATGTTGGGTAAGTTTCTTAGCTGCTCTGAACCTCCCTCCAGACAGACCGGTCTACTCTTCATTACCAACCTGCCAGACACTTTCCTACCATCCATTCAAAGACCTTTAGACCCTCTGCCCCCTCATTTTCCTTTCTTAAGCCCTGGCTCCTCAGTGAAGCACTTCAGTGATCATTACCTCCTCTCATGTTGGTTCTTTATTCCCACCCACCAACTGACCAAGTTCCTGAGATTTTTTACATTTTTCTCTCTTCTCAACTAGATTGGAGAATAAAGTCCTATTTTCTGCCTCTCTGTACTCAGCCCACAGCAAAGTCTCCAATATTTATAAAGTAAGAGAAAGAAATCTAATATTTCTAAAACGTCACACAAAAGAATTTCTAAAAACCTCCAATCACAGATTAATAGTACCTAAAAACTATCATGACTTAAACATCCTTTTCTTTAGAATAGGGATTCTATGTTAAGGCCACCAAATAGCCCCAGCTGCTAAGTGGAAGATCTCCTCATTAAAGGGATGCCAGTTAGTAAAGGCAGAAGAAACGAGAGAATTTTGAAAAATCACCATTCTATAACAGGATTCAGGAAGGGGTCATCAGTGCGTTTGGTTAAAACCACTAGATGAAAAGCTGATGGCTGTCTAGACGTTAGCTCGAAGCCGCTGTCAGCAGTGTGATGGTCTGACAGCTGCAGAGGGAAGAAAGGGGCCTGAGAGTGTGGCTGAGGCTGCGGCCCCCTTATTCCAGGGACCACTCTTAGAAGCTCTAATCCCGAATGGGCAGACTCCACATACTTTCTGATGGGATGCAGTAGGAAGGACACAAGGTCACCAAGACAGTATTCTCGCCCCCAAGTATTCAACCAGAATCTAATCATGTCTTTACATCTAACTTCCAGGTTACAAAGACCACGGTGTGTGTGCTCAGTAGCTCAGTCATGTCCGACTCTTTAGGACCCCAAGAACTGGAGCCCTCCAGGCTCCTCTGTCCATGGTATTTTCCAGGGAAAAATACTGGAGTGGGGTGCCATTTCCTTCTCCAGGGGACCTTCCTGATGCACACCTCCTACACTGGTGTGTGGATTCTTTACCACTTTATCAGGGAAGCCCAAAAATGAGATGCTAAGGAAATATTTGTTAACTTCATTAGGTATGACAGTGGTACTGTGGGTAGGTAAAAAAGGGCAATTTTTAGCGATTACCATCGTCTGAGGTCTAATACTTTCCGCTGCTTAATATCTTCAAGAGGAGAATACTGAGGCCAGTCCCTTTGATGTTTTCCTTTCTTATCTGATGTTTTTTTCTTGGAAACGTGCTTCTTTCCATTGCCTGGAACACAAGAGTATAAAAATGAGGTAAGATGAAGTAAGCTCTCAAAACAATACAATTAATTATGTAACAAATATCAAAGTAGCTAGGTCTAAAAATGCTATTCACAAACATATTCAAAACTGTATGTATCTTCAAGAATACCCTCTGCCTTAAAGAAAGGGATAGAGAATAAAAATACATTTAAACAACCATGAATGTTATTTCTTATCAGGTTCTTATATTTTAATCCCTGAACTACTCATTTAGCTAGCAAAAGAATCAATCACAAAATACTTAGCCACATTTAGAAAATCAAATTTCCTTTCTAAAAAACAATAAAACCACATTAACGTTACTCTGCTGAGAAAGTAAAAACAGCAGATCCAATAATCTGATGATGTGATGTTTAAAAATAGCTCCAGGCCTACAGAGACTGCAAAATGAATTAAGAATGATGCATACAAGTACATTATTAAAATGCAGCTTTAGCACCAGGAGCCAGAATGGAAAACAAAGTCTCCTTTCTGTGCAAGTAGGTATATATGTGTGCAGACAGACACACAGACACCACACACATTCTCTAAAAGACACAAAAGACAACACAGCGGTTATCTATGGGGAGGAGGGAAAATTGGGAGCCTCACCAAGGGGAAACAAAAGGGAATTTTTATACTCTTTGATTTCTATACTTTTTTATTTCCATTCAGTGGATCACCCAGTCAAAAAATAATATAAATTAAAATATTATTAATTAACATCCAAGCTTCGTTTCACTAAAACACCATGAACATTTCACACAGCTATGTGCACTTTATATCTTTATTTTTATTTTTGATCTCACCACATGTGGGATCTCAGTTCCCTGACCAGGTATCCAACCTGTGCCCTTGGCATTGGAAGGGCAAAGTCTTAACCTCTGGATCACCAGGGAAGTCCTAGCTAGGTGCACTTTAAAATCTCTCATACGTATTACATTTTAAACAAAATCAATCTGCTATAAAAATTAAATAAAAGCTAATATTTCATTTTCATGAGTCAGTCATAAATTAGACAATATAGATTATAGAGATACATGTTTAGAAAACAAAAGAAGATACATTTTCTTCATTCAAGATGCTCTACAATGAAACAATCTGGCACCCAATATATATATAAAATATATATGTATATGTACAACCCTACCACTGAGCTGTACATCTGAAACAGCATGACACTGTAAATCAACTATACTTTAATAAAAAAGACTGAAGTCATATGTCCTCTGTCCACAATGGAACTAAATTAGACATTGGTGTTTAGGAAAACCCTAAATATATGGAAATAACATAACATACTTCTAAATAAGGTATTTATCAAAGAAGAAATAACAAGGGAAATTGGAAAACACTTCAAACTAAATGACAGTTGAAAATAAAGTGTATTAAAATCTATGGTCTTCAGCAAAAACAGCCCTCGAAGTGAAAGTGTTAGTTGCTCAGTGGTGTCTGACTCTTTATGACCCCAGGGACTGTAGCCCACCAGGCTCCTCTGTCCATGGGATTCTCCAGGCAAGATACTGGAGTGACATGCAATTTCTTCCCCCAGAGGATCTTCCAGACCCAGTAATCGAACCTGGGTCTTCCACATTGCAAGCAGATTCTTTTCCATCAGAGCCACCAGGGAAACCCCAAAACAGTAGTTGGTGAGCAATTTTAGAGCATTTAATACTTACACAGAAAAGTCTTTCATCAAGAGGATAGAAAATAAAGAACAAAATAAACCCCAAATAAGAGGAACAAAATAGTAAAGAGCATAAACTGGTGAAACAAAAACAGACAATTCAGAAAATTAGTAAAGCTAAAAGCTGGTTATTTGAAAAGACAAAGCTGATACACCCACCGCTAGAAAAAAAAAAAAAAAAGAACATAAACTACCAGCATTGGGGATGAAAAAGGAGTTATCACTAACGACCCCACAGGTGTCAGAGGGATAAAAGGAACTGTTAGGAACGTCAACACCTTGACAATGTAGATGAAATGCACAGACTAAACTGACAGAATCTATGGGAATTAAGACAACTCCATAACTGTATTTAGAGACTGTTATTACCCCTCTGAAAACCGCTCAGAAAACAGGATGAGAAGACACTTCCCAATGGCACTAGTGGCAAAGAATCTGCCTGCCAGTGCAGGAGACGTGAGATGCAGGTGTGATCCCTGGGTCAGGAAGGTCTCCTGGAGGAGGGCATGGCAACCCACTCTAGTATTCTTGCCTGGAGAATCCCATGGACAGAGGAGCCTGGCGGGCTACAGTCCAGGAGGTCACAAAGAGATGGACACAAACCGAAGTGACTTAGCACATAGAGCACACACAAGACAGCTCTACCATCGTATTCAGAGACTGCTGTCAGCCCTCTGAAAACCCCTTAGAAAACAGGAAGAAAGAACACTTCCCAACACATCTTAGGAGACCTGAACAGATACTACCAAAAAAAAATTATAGACCAATCACCCACAAAGAGAGACACAAAGTGAAATTCTGATGACTCCCCAAGAATTACAAATTTACAAAACATTCTGTGAACCAAGTTGATTTTGTCAATGAACGAGCAGATGGACAGAGATTTTACAAAATGATCCAAAAAGCCAAGAAATAATATGAAGCTGACTTCTGCCTCTTTCTAGCTGTGCAAATGTATCCCCAAATTTATCCCCTCTATGCCTCCATCCCTTCACCTATAAAATGAAGACAACAGGACCTACCTCACAAAATTCCAGTCTTACTGTGCATTCCAAAGAAAGACATGAAGGGCATTAGTATGTGCTCCAGAACTACCACGTTGCGATAGTGAAGACTGCACTGCACCCCCTTACATTGTGCAGTGGGCAACCTACTCGGTGGCACCTGGAGACCCTGCTGAGTGCTCAAAACTTTTTAACAACAGAAAAGTCAGACTGTTATATAGTAACAAAGAAAACTAGATGCTTAATTGGGAAATATGAATTCACATCGCTGCAAAACAGAAATACTATGTCATTCTAGCCACCTCATTACCCACTTCTAAACTACTGCGTACTTAGCTGTAATACTTCCATTTAACAGCACTCTTAGATTTGGCCCAAGCTCTCAAAACACAAGGGTTAAGTTTGAAATTTCCAATGGCAACACATTAATGAACTAAGGGTCTTACACCCAAGGTTATTTTTTAAAACTATAATGAAATACCGACTCGATGGACATGAGTTTGAGCAAGCTCCGGGAGTTGGTGATAGACAGGGAAACCTGGCAGGCTGCAGTCCACGGGGCTGCAAAAAGCTGGACACGACTGAGAGAGTGAACTGAACTGATAATGAAAAACAACACAGTGAAAGTGTTAGTCACTCAGTTGTGTCCATCTTTTTGTGACTCCACAGACTGTAGCCCACCAGGCTCCTCTGTCCGCGGGGATTCTCCAGGCAAGAATACTGGAGTGGGTTGCCATTCCGTTCTCCAGGGGATCTTCCAGAACTAGGTCTCCTGTATTGCAAGAAAATATGCCTAATTGCAAGTTTAAACAAGTGATATTGCTTGTTTTCTCCTTATTTTCACTTGGAAACATCCAGGCTCCTTCCTCACCTGATTTGTGTTTCAAATTCGTGGTCACTCCATCAAATTCAGATTTATCAATTTCCCACGCGAGAGGTAGCTTGCCCAGGCTGTTAGATAAGTTCTCCAAGCTGTTTTCTTCATTGTAGATGATGTCCGACGTACTGGCTGAGATGCCAATGTACCTTGAGGAATTATTTGCCGCAGATAAAGAGGTACTATCAGAGGGGCAAGAACGGGCTGGATTTGGAGTTTTGTAGATTGAGGTGGCCTGGTTGAGAAAGGCATAGTCTGAACAGATGGCGTAAATCTTCTCCCGAGTGTGGGTCACTGGACAGCTCCACGGATAATGACCATCCCCTCTGGGACCCAGGGGTTCTCCGGAGGCGCGGGTGCAGAAAGATTGAACGGCACCTTGCAGGCTCTCTTCGGGAGACCTTCTCTCGGATTTATGCTCACCATTTCCAGAATCATCTGCCCCTTCTGCTTCTGCAACGTTAGGCATTGAACGCAACTATGAAAGTTCTGTTGTGAGGAAGAGGGTGCCACGCTTTCTATTTCTTGAGAAACAGCTGTGACAATCGTTTACAGCATTCTGCGAAAACGTGAGAGCTGCAAAAATGGGCTCCTAAGGAAAGAGGGAGGAGACAGATCAACAACCCACTAGACACTGCAAAATGCAAACACATATTCTAAGTGTTTCACAGGCCTTCGTTCGATAAATATTTATTTCACAACTACTGTAGACTTAAGTTGTGATCACTGACCATCTGTCTGGTTAAAAATTATTTTTAAATGATGCTTGAGGATAATAAAGGATGAGATGGTTGGATAGTACCACTGATTCAGTGGACATGAACTCTAGGAGATAGTAAGGGACAAGGAGGCCTGGCAGGTTGCAGTCCATGGGGTCACAGAGTCAGAGATGACTTAGCAGCTGAACAACAAATAGGATAATAAAAAGACCAATGACTCCATTTAAAGATGGGTGAAATATCTGCACAGTCATTTCTCCAAAGATGATGTAGCAACGATCAATAAGCACATAAAAAGATGTGCATCACTAGCCTTCATGGAAACGCAGATCAAAACCATAGTGAGATACCACCTCATACTGATTCAAGTGGCTTGAATCAAAAAGACAGATAATCATAAGGATCAAAGAGGAAGTGGAGAAACTGGAACCCTCATATGATGCTGGTGGAAATGCAAAATGCTCCGGTGACTTTGGAAAACAGCTCCTTAAACGTTATACATGAAGTTAGCATATGATCCAGCAATTTCACTCCTCAGAATATATCTAAGAGAACTGGAGACGTCTGTCCACACAAATGTCCAGAGCAGTCCTACTTATAATAGCTAAAAAAAAAAAAAAGGAAACTACTCAATTCTCATCAATTGATGATTGGATAAATAAGATGTAGTCTATCCATATGGTGAAATACTTTTGGACAATAAGAAGAAATGAAATACTGATCCATGTTACAACATGGGTGAACCCTGAAGCATTATGCTAAGTAAAAGAAGCCAGTAACAAAGGACCAGAGAGTGTGCAACTCCTTTTACATGAAATGCTCATATTGGGAAAAGCTACACTGACAGAAATTAGATTAGGGATTACCTAAGGGCTTGTGAGGCGAAAGGGGATTGGCAGTGATGGGGTTTCCTCCTGGAGGAATGAAAATATTCCCTGATTGTGAGGATGAATGCACAACTTTGTGAATGTAGTAAGAGCCACTGAACTGTACACTTTAAATACATGCACGGGGCTCCTCCTCATTAGAGAAGACGCCCACGCCCCTTTCTCTCTGGGTGTGTATCTCTGTCTTGTTTCTGTCTTAAATAAACAAACTGTTTCTCTGTGTGCTCTCCCAAAATAAGTAATAAAGAAATAAATATAAACAGATAGATATAAATAAGTAAGTGAATTGTATGGTATATAAGCTTCCCTGGTGGCTCAGTGGTAAAGAATCTGCCTGCAAGGCAGGAGCCGTAGAAGATTGGGGTTGGATCCCCGGGTCAGGAAGACCCCTGGAGAAGGGCATGGCAACCTACTTCAGTGTTCTTGCCTGGAGAATCCCATGGACAGAGGAGCCTGGCGGGCTACAGTCCATAGGGTCACAAAGAGTCAGACATGACTGAAGCAACTTAGCATGCACACACGCATGGTGTATACATATCTCAAAACTCTGCATGCATCACCGCAATGAATCATAGCCCGTAGTAACTAACTTCTGATCAGTCTCAGGAAAAACTGAGTTTCAGGCGCACACCTAGCCTTTGGGGAAGAAAACAAAGTTTAATAATAACCAAGGGTTATCTGAGGAAGTTGAAGATTTAAACAAAAGGAAGACCTTGGTGAATCAAACCATTCCAGGTAATACGGGAGATCCCCTGAAGCAAGTGCCCAAGCAGAGTGAGCCCACCTCCCAGGAGACCACTTCATAGATAAAACCCACCCCGGGACGCCAGTTGAAATGTGACCAGTTATTGTCTCTGCCCCTTCACTTACTGGAAAAACTAGAAATGAGAATAGTTTTCCCAAGTTACAGGAAAATGATTATATAAAACCCATCCTCAAATACTGAATAACAAAAACTGATGATTAAGACACTGGAATCTGTAGAGCAATTATCCTTCAATTAAAAAATAAATTAAAAGTATACATTAGAAAGGACCTGATGCCAGGAAAGACTGAAGGCAGGAGGAGAAGGGGGCAACAGAAGATGAGATGTTTGGATGGCATCACCGACTCCATGGACATGAGTTTGAGCACATCTGGGAGACAGTGAAGGACAGGGAAGCCTGGCACGCTGCAGTCCATGGAGTCACAAAGAACCAGACCGGACGGAGCAACTGAACAACGGAAGCGATAAGCAATCATAGAAGATGGTTCCCACAAGAGCCCTGGAGTCTGTGAGGAGAAACCAGCACAGCTACTGCATGGCCCTTGTGGAATTTACGGAACAGGAGGACCCCACACATCCTGTATGCTGTGCTTAGTCGCTCAGTCGTGTCCAATTCTTTGCAACCCCATGGACTGTAGCCCACCAGGCTCCTCTGTCCATGGGATTCTCCAGGCAAGAATACTGGAGTGGGTTGCCATGCCCTCCTCCAGCGGATCTTCCCAACCCAGGGATCGAACCCAGGTCTCCTGCATTGCAGGAGGATTCTTTACTCTCTGAGCCACCAGGAAAGCCCCCACATATCCCAGGGAAGATTTTATTTTCTTTCTTTTGAAGGAATGCTTCCTCCCTAGTCATACCTTTCGGACAGTGATTTTTTTTTTCTTAGTACTTTATGCAGAGTTCAGTTATTTGAAGGAGGAGGGCTGGTTTGGCGGGAGCTTCATTGCCAAAGGCGGAACCTCCACAGGTTTTTGCTTTTTGGTCAAGAAATCCTAGGAGCAGCGGACCTCTCGACAGGAAGCTTTGACGGTTTTTCCTTCTTCCTCTTCTCCTGATGTGATGATGGACGAAGATTCGAAAAGAAGCTCTGGGTAGGGCTTCCCTGGTGGCTCAGCGGTAAAGAAGCTGCCTGCAGGAGACACCGATCTCTGAACCGGAGAGATCCCAAAAGCCGGGGAGCAACTAAGCCCGTGGGCCACAAGTACTGAGCCTGCGCTCTAGGGCCCGGGAGCCACAGCTACTGAGCCTGCGCTCTAGAGCCCGCGAGCCACAGCT
>NW_024070208.1:77189048-77315430 GCF_014754425.2 Oryx dammah | reverse complement strand
CAGCTACTGAGCCTGCGCTCTAGAGCCCGCGAGCCACAGCTACTGAGTCTGTAGGCTGAGAGCCCTTGCTCCGCAACAAGAGATGCCACCGCAACGAGCAGGCCATGCACCACAACTAGAGAACAGCCCCACTCTCCACAACAGAGAAAAGCTCATGCAGCAATGAAGACCCAGAACAGTCAAAAATAAAACTAATGAAAAGAGAGAGAGAGAGAAGTTCTATGTATCTGAGGTTGTACAGGCCAAACTCTAAGCTACTCTCTTAGCAGATGACCTAGCAAAGCATTTTCGTTTTTAAAAAATTTTGTTGAAGTACAGTTGATCTACAAAGTTGCATTAATTTCTGCTGTACAGAAAAGTGACTTAGCTATGCTCACACACACATATATACACATATACGTGTACACACACACACACACATATATACACACACACACACGTCCTTTTCCACATCCTTTTCCAGTATGGTTCATCACAAGATATTGAATATATCTCCCTGCGAGCAAAGTATTTCCTACTTCTTTTCTGTTTTTCTCATTTGTTTCACTAAAAGCCACAGTGGGGAATAGACGGAGGTCTTATTTCTGGGTTGGCCTTGTGTGGGTGGGTTGCAGGAGGGTAGGACATGAAACAGAGCATGGGGCCATGGCGAGGGGCAGTGACCAAAGGTTTAGGGGGCTGGCTGGGTGGGTCAGGGTAGACAGAAATGTTCCAGGCCCTGTCCTGTTATCTCTTCATCTCAGACTTAGCTTCTGCTTTGACAGAGCTTCCTTCCTCAGAGTAAATGGAGTTTTGCCTATGGCACCAGCCTTCTGTGCAGCAAGGTTGGGATGTCTGAACAAAGCTAATCTGGAATATATATATAAGAGAATATATATGCGTGCTGCAGTTCATGAGGCCACAAAGAGTCAGACACGACAGCGGCTGAACAGCAACAGAATAGGAGAATATTCTTATCAGAAATATCAGGATGAATGGGAATGAAGTCTAAAAGGGAGGGCATTTATATCTATGTATGGGGTTCCCGTGATGCTTACTCCTTCGAAGGAAAGTTATGACCAACCTAGATAGCATATTAAAATCAGAGACATTACTTTGCCAACAAAGGTCCGTCTAGTCAAGGCTATGGTTTTTCAAGTGGTCATGTATGGATGTGAGATTTGGACTATAAAAAAAGCTGAGCGCTGAAGAATTGATGCTTTTGAACTGTGGTGTTGGAGGAGACTCTCGAGAGTCCCTTGGACTGCAAGGAGATCCAACCAGTCCATCCTAAAGGAGATCAGTCCTGGGTGTTCACTGGAAGGAGATGCTGAAGCTGAAATTCCAATACTTTAGCCACTTCATGCAAAGAGTTAACTCATTGGAAAAGACCCTGATGCTGGGAGGGATTGGGGGCAGGAGGAGAAGGGGATGACAGAGGATGAGATGGCTGGACAGCATCACTGACTCGATGGACATGAGTTTGGGTAAACTCCAGGAGTTTGTGGTGGACAGGGAGGCCTGGCATGCTGCAATTCATGGGGTCACAAAGAGTTGGACATGACTGAGCGACTGAACTGAACTGATAGGCTTTCCAGGTGGTGCTAGCGTAAAGAATCCACCTGCCAATGCAGGAGACACAAGAAACTTGGGTTCGATCCCTGGGTCAGGAAGACCTCCTGGTGTAGGAAACGGCATCCCACTCCAGTATTCTTGCCTGGAAAATAAATTCCACAGGCAGAGGATCCTGGGGGGCTAAGTCCATGGGGTCACGAAGAGTTGGACACGACTGAGCACATATATTTATGTGTGGGTGATTCACTTTGCTGTACATTAGAAACTAACACAGCATTGTAAAGCAATCATACTCTAATAAAATTTATTTAAAAACAAGAAACATAGAGAAAGGGAAATCGCTGCATTTGTGTATAAAAGGTAGAGCTGAGCTTCCTGGAAGCTATAGACCAGAAAGAACGTAACACTTGATTAATAAAACTGTAACAATCTGGTTTGTTTTGTTTGGAGTTTGTTTGCTTTTAAATAATGGTCACTGACAAGAATGATCTTTTTAGTTGCACTTTCACCAAAAAAAAAAAAACAACAAAGATCATCAACAAAAGGACATGTTTTTCTATTGATTGTCAACCAAGCCAAGAGTAAAACTTGAGAGTGGTATGAAAACTTTCTCACCTGAATCACTATAGATGGAAATTTCTCTTTGAGGGACTTCCCTGGTGGCCCAGTGTAAGACTCCACATGCTACCAAGGCAGGAGGCCCAGGTTTCAGGTTCAATCCCTGGCCAGGGAACTAGATCCCACATGCCACAACTAAGGACTCAGAAGAGCCAAATAAATATTTTTTTTTTTTAAAGAAAGAAATTTCTCTTTGAAAAGTTGTCATATTTATAAATTTTATCACCTAAGCAAACCAAATTAGAGAAAAATGTTGCAAACTACCAAAAGATTTCACACCAAAGAGGAAGATTATCCAAACCCCATGACCAAAACCCTGCTGCTGTTGATTTCCTCATTATTTACCTGTGCTTGCATGCTTAGTCACTCAGTCATGTCTAACTCTTTGGGACCCCATGAACTTCAGCCCACCCAGCTTCTCTGTTGGACCCGTATCTCTTCTCCTCATGACAGCGACAGCTCCATAAAGCCCAGGGCGCCGGTGTTATTGAATCCTCGGAGTTTCTTAGACATGAACTAAACACAAATTATTACTCATTATAGACTCATGATGGAGGTCAATTCATATATTCGATTGTAATCACAGCCTCAGGAAATGCCTAGGTACAGAGGGGCAGGCTGTCCCTCCACGGAATGGCCTTCACCTCTCATGATATCATCACCTCTTCTCTTATTCTTATAAACCATTTATTTCTGCTCCTAGGTCCCTGCCCATTCCCATGCATTGACATTTCTAACCTGACCTGTGCACAGATAATGGAAAGTAAATCATGTACACATATGTGATCATGTAACTCCCCTGCCTAAAACCCTCTGCTATGAAAACAAAGAGCCAAACTGGCTCTCTCTCTTTACCTCCACCTCACTCTCGTCTCCCTGTGGACCATGTTTCCCTTCTCTGAATGCTGTCTCCTCCCTTTTCTCCTTTATTTACTTAATTCCCCTTATCCTTCATGGGCTAGGTGCTAAGTTGCTTCAGTAGTATCCACCGCTTTGTGACCCCATGGACTGTAGCCCTGCAGGCTCCTCCGTCCATGGGTTCTTCAGGCAATACTGGAGTGGGTTGCCCTTTCCTACTCCAGGGGATCTTCCCAAGCCAGGGACGGAATCTGAGTCTCTTACATCCTCTGCATTAGCAGGTGGGTTCTCCACCACTAGAACCAGCTGGGAAGGCCACATCTGGATGTCAGTCAAATGTCACTTTCTGCCAGATACTTCCTTCCTTCCATGAGACCAGGTGACCCTGTACAAGTTCAGTGCCTCCCCTTCACAGGTCTTTTGTTGTTTAGTTGCTAAGTTGCCACCCCTTGGACTGTAGCCCATGAGGTTCCTCTGTCCATGGTATTTTCCAGGCAAGAATACTGGAGTGGGTGGCCATTTCCTTGTCCAGGGGATCTTCCCCACCCAGGGATGGAACAGGAGTCTCCTGCACTGGCAGGCAGATTTGTACCCTGAGACTTCACAGGTCTTACCAGGGTGCAATTCTAGAGCGTGTGTTTATATGATGAATGTCTGTCTCCTGCAAATCTGGTTTTCCTGACTACTCTACCCCAGGGTGATTTGTAAAAGTCTCATCAATAGATATATATTTAAGCCCCTGCAGCATCGTAGGCATTATCGTAAGCCCAGGATTCAGTTCAGTTCAGTCGCTCAGTCGTGTCCGACTCTGCGACCCCATGAATCGCAGCACGCCAGGCCTCCCTGTCCATCACCAACTCCCAGAGTTCACTCAGATTCACATCCATCAAGTCAGTGATGCCATCCAGCCATCTCATCCTCGGTCGTCCCCTTCTCCTCCTGCATCCAATCCCTCCCAGCATCAGAGTCTTTTCCAATGAGTCAACTCTTCGCATGAGGTGGCCAAAGTACTGGAGCTTCAGCTTTAGCATCATGCCTTCCAAAGAAATCCCAGAGTTGATCTCCTTCAGAATGGACTGGTTGGATCTCCTTGCAGTCCGAGGGACTCTGAAGAGTCTACTCCAACAACACAGTTCAAAAGCATCAATTCTTCGGTGCTCAGCCTTCTTCACAGTCCAACTCTCACATCCATACATGACCACTGGAAAAACCATAGCCTTGACTAGACGGAGCTTAGTCGGCAAAGTAATGTCTCTGCTTTTGAATATGCTATCTAGGTTGGTCATAACTTTTCTTCCAAGGAGTAAGCATCTTTTAATTTCATGGCTGCAGTCACCATCTGCAGTGATTTGGACCCCCAAAAAATAAAGCCCGGGATTAGGAGCCCAGATTCCAGGAGGGCTTACCAGGAGTGGCCTCGGCAACCAGGACCTGGAGTTCTAGGCAAGGGGACTCTCCTCCCAGGCTCTCATCGGTGAGAACTGAGGTTCCCTCATCCAGTAAAGGAGGCCATGCTCTATGATGATTTACTAGTAAGACTGATTGCAGGGCCTAAGCTTCAGGACTTAATGATTTATTCATAAAATCCTATGAGAAGCAACAAAAGTACTCTTTAGCTCCGTGTAGAAGAAATCTCATCAAATGGCCAGCTTCAAATGCACCGCTGGAGGCAAGATTTTTGTCACTGGAAGGAACTGCTAGGTAAAATAAACATTTGGAAATACACTATTCATGGCCTCAGTTACACTCTTTTCTGGTTGTATGTTAAATCCTTGTTTTTAAGCATCAGGTTTGCTTAGAGAATGAAGTATCTTTAAACGTCTTCCAAAAGGCTTCCACGTAGGACCACTATTGTGATCTATATATTCTGCCCAAGGTCGCTGAGACCAAGGGCAGCGAAGGACTTAAGAAGATGGAATGAATAGACGCCGGAGGGCCGGACGCGCTAAACCCAGGGGGTCAGATCGCCGTCTCCCCTCTCCGCCCCCTGCCAGCCCCTTCCGCACGCCCTTCAGGCCCCTTCCTCGCTCAGACCTGAGCCCTTGCCCAGGCAGAGGCGCCCGCCTCCGAAGGATGCCGGGCGGCGGTGGGGGCGGGGAGGGGGTCTCCGCGCGCTCCAGCCAGCGGCGAGCCCCGGCTCCTGGGCAGGCGATCGGAGGCCCCACCGCCCTTCTCTAGGAATCTGGCGGCGCCGGCGGGCTCGGAGGCCCCAGGGATGAAGACGACAGTGGCGCAGGCCTGCCGCTTGCAGCCGGCGCCAGCGGAGGCGGAGGTGGCGCCCGCCCGCAGGAAATAGAGCGGGGCAACCCCAGCCCGCGCCGCCGGACATCCCCGCGCATCCCCAGGCGCCGCGCGCCCCCGGGCCCGGCAGCGGGGCCTCCGCGCCCTCCTCCCGCCCTTCACCCGCGCGCCGTCGGCCTCCAGCCCGCGCGGGGGCCCGGGGGCGCGGAGCGGGTTGGGGCGCAAAGCAGTCCCGTCCCCGGGCTAAGAGAAAGGCCCCGATTGGCGTTTCTGAATGCACGAGTTGATATGATTACTAATGTTAACTGCCCCCTGAAGAAAACAGCACAGAAAACCCTCGCCTTAACCCCTGCCCGGGCCCCGGCTTTGGCTGGCGGGGCCACCGGCTCATCAGAGTTTGTGGGGCAGCCGACAAGGCCGAGAGAAGGGCGGAAGAGGGAGAGGAGGAGGCTCCCAGTACAAGGTCGGAGCTGGCCGGGACCCCTCCGCCGACCGCGCGGGCCGTGCAGGGTGGGGGCCCGGCCCCCGCGCTCTCCGGGCCCGGGCCCAGCCGAGCGTGGCGCGGAGGTTCGCGCCGCGCGGGCCGGGGGGCCATCGGTGTCCCCGCCGCCCCTCCAAACCGGGCTTTGTTCCCGAGAAGACGTGTCGTTTCTCTCCCGGACGCTTCCCTCCACCCTGTGGCCCAAGTCTTCGCCCACTTCTTCCCCGGAGGACCGGTCCCCATGCAGGGGCGTCCACTCGGATGACCACCGGGACCCGCGGAGAGCAAGTGGGAGGCAGCAGGCCCGGCCCAGCGGCTCTCAGTTGCCCCCCGCCTCGGGCCCAGCGAGCAAGGCGCAAGGTCGTCGGCGGCCACCTCGACCCCCCGCCCACCGCCCGAGGTACCTCTGGCCTGTCCGGTGGAGTCGGGCCGCGGCGGTCGCGGCGGAGCCCAGCCCCGGTCCGGGATCACAGCTTCCAGCGCGCCGCCCGCGCTGCGCCTCGGGTTACCCTGGGGCCGGCGTCTCGCGTCCCATCGGAGCGCGCGGGGACAGCGCCCAGACGGCCGTGCCGGGCGACCGATCGTCCGATGTCATGGGCAACACCTTCCTTTCATCTTGTTTTACACCTGTCCTCTGCACGTGCGGAGGATATGGTGGCAGTTTTTGTTTTTTGTTTTTTTGTTTTAAATCTTAGCTGCTCCTCCAAGAGGCGCGTGCCCCTTAATTGGGCATCTAACTGTTTATCTGTCCCCTGAAAGCGGCTACCGCAAAGTAAATAAACGAGGGAGAGAAGGTTAAAAAAAAAAAAAAAAAAAAAAAAAAACCTGGCAGGATTTCCGCTAGCCCAGCCGCGAACTACACGTCCCAGGAAGCTCCGGCGCCAGGACGCGTGTCCACTCGGCCATCCACTCGGAGGAGGCCTTACTGAGCCCCGGCCGACGCGCGGGCCAATCCCCTCGCCCTGCACCTTGGGCTGGAACCTGCGACGGGCTCGCCCCCAATGATGCTACAGTTACAGAAGCAACGCCGGTTTGTCATTGTCCCAAGAAAGAGGAGCGGCGTGCTTCTTGTCCGTTTCAGCAGAACTGCTGGCATCCTTCAGCTGGACAAGCCTGCGCCCCGGTTGTGACCTTCTGGGGGAGACCCCCGCCCGCGAACAGCACAGCAGGAGACCCCCTCCGGGAATCTCGCCCGCTATTGCGATCGGCCGACGCGCCCCCGCCGGAGCCGCGGCTGGCTGCGTCCACCTCTTCCACTTCATTTATCCGTGGATCATCTTGAGTCCAGCTTGTAAATGTTTAGCATTTTGCTACTTTACTGCTTCTTTCTGGGGACCGTTCCAGCACTGGCCGAGAGCGGCGGAGAGAGGCGACTGAGCCCCGAGAAGAGCGAAGTATGGGGTCCCGGACTCAAGGCAGCCGTGGTCCTTCCCGCGCGCTATTTCTACATCCAGGCCGTGGACACATCTGGCAAGAAGTAAGTCCGCAATGGCTCCATGACGATTTTGGAAGGCAATTCAAGCTTTCTGCTTCTCTCATCGCGTTCTGTCCTCCCAGAACTCGTTTCTCCACAGCAGTTTAAAATAGCCTGAGGGCTATTCACATCTCCTTGAAAGTTTATCCCCCTCCTACTCAATTTTTCTCTGTAGCTTTAGAAATCGTTTCGAATTAGCTCTTCTCCCGGCCCTTTTGAAGGGGAGTCCTACATGAGTGCTGAGCAAACAAACCCCTGTACTTTGCTTAAGGTATTCTAAATTTTTTTCTATTTAAATTAGTTTATTATTTATTTATTTTATGGAAGTATAGTAGATTTACAATGTGTTCATTTCTGCTGTACAACAAAGTGGTTCAGTTAGATCTATACATTCTTTTTTATTAATTTTTATTGGAGTATAGTTGCTTTACAATGTTGTGTTTCTGCTAGTACAGCAAAATGAATCAGCTACACATATACTTATATCCCCTCTATTTTGGATTTCCTTCCCATTTGGGTCACCACAGAGCACTAAATAGATTGGGGTTGACATAGATACAGTCAATCCCAATACCAGTAGGTATAAAAGAGATAACTAATAAAAACCTAGCACAAGGAACTCTTCTAATTTTTGCATAAATTGTTATAAGGAATTTGAACTCAGTTGTTAGAAACTAGTTGGCTTCACCCTTTTCTGGTGCTGCTGTGTTTTCAGGTAGACCTTTGCCCATAAGTGTGTTTTGAAACTCAAAATGAAAAATAAAACAGGATTCATAACTTTATGGTTGAGGCAGAAAGTATCAAAATATGAATCTCCTATGTGTTTATTACAACTTTATTTCATCCTACTGCATTCAACTATTCCACTTGTACTTGAAACTTATTTGTAGAATTCACATACCTCTGACATGATTGTCTTTCTATATTGAAGCTGTCTGTGTATATTTTGTTGGCAAAAAAATCTTGGGAATAAGAAGTTTTCCAAAGAAAAGGAAGCTTATAAATTTTGTCACTTGGTTATAGATAGTATGGTTGGGAAACTAAGTACCATCTTAATCTTAACACCAAGAGCATGCCCTTTTGTATAAAAAACCTTTTATACAACATCACTTGGATAATATGCTAACTACTAGCTTTTTCCATGGCTGAGTACGATTTATAATAGTGATTTTTTTTTTTTAAAGAATCATTGAGACCGATGTTTCAGAAAACCATTAGAGGCATCATTTGATCACAGATTTCCAGATGTGATGGACACAAAATAAATAGTAGGTTAATAGGACTATTTTTATATATGAAATGCATAAGGATGTTCTATGTTTACAGAGATTCGTAGTCTTAAAATATCTCCTTGTAATTTTCTAATAAATGTTTTAACTTATCTTGACCATTGTCATCCTCTTCTTTTTTTTTTTTTTTTTTTTAATCTCCGATCCATGCTATTCATTTTGGTACTGAAAGCATAAGGAAAAGGAAACAAGCACATATTAGGGGGAGGATATAGAGAATAGTCAGGTTCACAGACTGGAGATCATAGTCTTTGTACGTTTGTTTCTTAAAATAAGCTTTACGTTTCACTGTTCTTCCCATCACAGATTTACATCTTCTCCGGGTGAAAAAGTGTTCCAGATTAAAGTCTCAGCCCCAGATGAGCAATTTACTAGAGTCGGGGTCCAGGTTTTAGACCGAAAAGATGGGTCCTACATAGTAAGATACAGAATGTACGCCAGCTACAAAAACCTGAAGATAGAAGTCAAATTCCAAGGTCAACATGTGGCCAAATCTCCATATATTTTAAAAGGTAATGTAGAATATAATTTCAAAACAACACTGTTTGAATACAATATTACCTGTCATTCAGTCAGTAAAAGCAGGTTAGCCTGATATTTTTTCACTGGAAGAAAAAAAATTTTGTTATTGTGTTTCAGTTGCTAAATCAGGTCAGACTCTTAGTGACCCTATGGACTGAAGTTGAAAGCTAAGTTGAGAATCCTGGTAGAAGAAAGAAATGCAAGATTTGAATGGAAATTATAATTCACTAAAGAGGAAAGAACTTAATATGTTCTTTAATATGAACTTAATAGTATTAAGTTCTAGTAATAGAGAATTTGCTTCAGGAAGATGCAACATTAGCAAGAACAGTCAAGCTATCTATCTATATATGGTCATAGATGGCACTTTCTTAGAGACATATGACTTAAGTAGCTGATGAGTGTCACTGAAATTTGGTCAATCACTTCAGGAAGAAAGGGCTTGATAGAGACAGTGAAAGTTGACTGTAGTTTTTTTGGTTTTGTTTCAATGCTATTTTTCCAGAGAAATTCTCCAATGTTTTCTTATATGGGATAAGCATACAGCTTTCTTCCCTAAAGCCATATCATTCCATCTCAGCAGACATATATCCTAAAATATTAGAGAAGCAAGGAGAATACAGACACACAAATCTTTCTTGACCCACTGCTCCAAGAAAGGCAAACATTTTTCTAGAAAGTGTCTAGGTTCCTTCCCCTCACTCCACTAGAACCACTTGGTATCACATAAGCTGTGAAACCTTGAAAAGATGTCCCATTGTCTCCTCCTGCCTGGGTCAAGTGACAATCTGAGAATTATAGAAATAAATGACAGTGAAATCTCAATTCAGATTCTATGTTATGTATTATTTCTACATGTAATTAATTCATTATAGTATTAGTGGAATGGGTGTTTTGAGGATTACTTTGCTTCTTTATATTATCTTTAAAAAATTACTAGCCATAGTAGGGGTGCTTTATTTACTTGTATTTTTGGGGGGGGCCCTCATCTCAAGGCTTTTTTTTTTTGGACTTCCCTGGTGGCTCAGACGGTAAAGCGTCTGCCTACAACACGGGAGACCCGGGTTCGATCCCTGCGTCGGGAAGATCTCCTGGAGAAGGAGATACCAATCCACTCCAGTACTCTTGCCTGGAAAATTCCATGGACTGAGGAGCCTGGTAGGCTACAGTCCGTGGGGTCTCAAAGAGTCGGACACGACTGAGCGACTTCAATGTCAATGTCAAGGCTTGCAGTATCTTAGTTTCCCCACCAGGGATCGAACCCAGGCCCCAGCATCAGAAGCACAGAATCCTGACCGGTGGACCATCAGGAAATTCCCACTTGTATTGATCCTTAGGATGATTTACCCATTGAGAAAAGTATCTTAGACATTTTAAGAACTGGTTTGTATAACAGACCATTGAAATATTAATTTCTGATCACTTTTGTCTTTCATTAAAACATGGATATGCCTCTGATATCCTTTTACCAATGCTTGGTTATTCTCAAGTACACAAAACAAAGAGTAATGCTTTGCGGTACAACAGAAACTAATACAACATTGTAAAGCAACTATACTCCAATAAAATTTAATTTAAAAAAAAAGAATAATGGACTATGAGGATTTCCCTGGCCGTCCAGTAGTTAAGACTCACATGGGGTCCATCCCTGGTTGGGCAACTAAGATCCTACGTGCCACGTGGGAAAGAAAACAGTAATGGAGGGACTACGGAAGCCACTTAGAGCAAAATGTAGTACCATTAGCTTTCTTTTGAAGTCGTGCGAAGTGCACTTTACTGTGAAAAGATCTTAAGACCCAACCGTAAAGAGCCGTCAGAACAGATGCACTCACGGTACCCCAGTGTAATAGAAAGGTTTCTCTTTTTAAAATAGGTTTTCCAACAAATTGCCCTCCCCATCTAACTAGGCAGGATCTGAAGTCATGCTACAAATATCTGTTACACGTTTCACACGCTGAGTGAGATTGTGCCTGTACCCTTTGCTCCGTGTGTCATCAGGGCCGGTGTACCACGAGAGCTGTGACTGTCCCTTGGAAGACAGTGCAGCCTGGCTGCGGGAGATGAACTGCCCAGAAACCTTTGCTCAGATTCACAGAGATCTGGTGCATTTCCCTACCGTTGACCCGGAAAAGATTGCAACGGAAATCCCAAAAAGATTTGGACAAAGACAGAGCTTGTGTCATTATACCTTGAAGGATAACAAGGTGCAGTTGCTTGTTTGTCTCGGTGATTTATTTTTGTTTTGGCCATGTGGCTACAACTAGCTACCTAGTTTTATTAAAAAGTATTCTGCCGATCATTGTGATAAGCTTGATCTCAGTGAAGCCAAAGCATACTTTTAGACTAATGGAATAAACATGGAATTGTCTTCCAGGTTTATATCAAGACTCACGGGGAACATGTAGGTTTTAGAATTTTCATGGATGCCATACTACTTTCTTTGACTAGAAAAGTAAGTATTTCTTTTCTCTTGTGTATAATGGACGATTTAAATCCAGGTTTTACATCATAGTCTTCCCAGCCGGCACAGTGGTAAAGAATCTGCCTGCAGTGCAGGAGACCCGGGTTCAATCCCTGGGTTGGGAAGATCCCCCGGAGAAGGAAGTGACAACCCACTCCAGTATTCTTGCCATGGAGAATTCTGTGGACAGGGGAGCCTGGCGGACTGTAGTCCATGGGGTTGCTAAAGAGTCAGACATGACTGAGCAACTAAACAATGACAACTGCAGTGGGGTTTGGACAGTGATAGTGAAATGGCTGATATGAAAAACGATACCGTCATTTTAACACTTTGGCTTCCTTGTCCTAGGTGAAGATGCCTGATGTGGAGTTTTTTGTTAATTTGGGAGACTGGCCTTTGGAAAAAAAGAAATCTAGTCCCCACATCCATCCGATCTTTTCCTGGTGTGGCTCCACAGACTCCAAGGATATTGTGATGCCCACCTACGACTTGACAGACTCTGTCCTAGAAACCATGGGCCGGTGAGAGATGGGTCGCAGACAACCCAGAGTCTTGGTTTTCTTTCCTTGATGAGTTTTTTCCCAACACCCCTTGCGAGGCGATGGTTTGGGGGAAACATCTGTTGCACTGTCTGTCTTCCAGAGTCAGTCTGGATATGATGTCCGTGCAGGCCAACACGGGTCCTCCCTGGGAAAGCAAAAACTCTACCGCTGTGTGGAGAGGGCGAGACAGCCGGAAAGAGAGACTCGAGCTGGTTAAGCTGAGCAGGAAGCACCCGGAGCTCATAGACGCTGCTTTCACCAACTTCTTCTTCTTTAAACACGACGAAAGCCTGTATGGTCCCATCGTGAAGCACATTTCATTTTTCGATTTCTTCAAGGTATGACATCATCCAGAGCCAATGCTTTGTGATTTTCCAAATACCTTCATTTGCGTGCTGGGTCACTTCAGTCGTGTCGGACTCTCCATGACCCTATGGACTGTAACCCACCAGGCTCCTCTGTCCATGAGGATTCTCCAGGCAAGAATACTGGAGTGGGTTGCCATTTCCTTCTCCAGGGGATCTTCCCAACCCAGGGATTGAACCCATGTCTCTTATGTCTCCTGCATGGGCAGGCAGGTTCTTTACCACTGGTGCACCTGGAAAGTCCCACCTGCATTTGAGGGGTGGGAAATCAAGGTAAATTACAGGAGGTGAGTGAGTGAGTGATAGTCGTTGCTCAGTGGTGTCCGACTCTGCAACCTATGGACTGGATCCCACCAGGCTCCTCTGTTTATAGAATTCTCCAGGCAAGAATACTGGAGTGGGTTGCCATTCCCTTCTCCAACAGAAGATGAGAGGTGAGCACAAAATTTTAGGAACATCCAGGCATGGGGCACCAGAGACTAACCAGCCCCTAGCAGGCAACCTGGATTGTACTCAGTACCTAGAAAAGTGAAAGTGTTAGTCGCTCAGTCCTGTCCAACTCTCTGTGATTTCCTGGACCGTAGCCTGCAGGCTCCTCTGTCCTTGGGATTCTCCAGGCAAGAATATGGGACTGGGTTGCCATTCCCTTCTCCAGGAGATCTTCCTGACCCAAGAATCAAATGTGGGTCTCCCACAATGCAGGCGGATTCTTCACTGTCTAAGCCGCCAGGGAAGCCCTGAGTCAGTCTCTAGACCTGACATGAAATATGCACCAAGGGAGTTTGGGATCTGGGTAATTTTTCCTCCAACTGACCTTCAAGAGAAGCACATTTTCACTCCAAACCCTTTTTGTATTAAAAAATACATGTAAGTGATTTTATAAATATTTCTCCCCTGAGCCATAGAATCACAATAGACTAAAGAAGGAATATAGAGCAGGTGTCTCTTCCCTTCTGTAGGGAAATGACTTGGAATCCATCCAGCTGTTCTGCTCAAAAACTCTGGGGATTCTATACTCTCTCCGTGTCTAGAATGTGGGCTGTTTCTATTTTCCCAGGGTTGATCCTTTTTCTGACAACTCCCCTTTCTCAAGCAGTGAGGTATACCACCCTGATCTCTAGACCCCCAAGGGGTTTTGAAGCCTAGTCCGCCATCTCCTGCAGGTGGGAAGGTCAGTGATTGATGAGCTCTGTACAGAGGAGCCTGGTGGGCTACAGTCCACAGGGTCGCAAGAATCAGATGTGGCTGAAGCGACTTACTGCACAGAGCACAAGAAGACTTAAAGATGGCCATTAGCTGAATAATCAGTTTTTCTTCCATACGCATGTCACAGAAATTTTGGAAAGAAATGGTTATAACCAAAGAGAGCTGATAGCAGCCATTCCTCCTCTGAGAGTGTCCTGTCAGACCTTTGCTTTCTTTCTGTTGTACCTGTTGCAATTTGTTACAGCTTAAAACTATTGACTGGGACATCCCCTGGTGGTCCAGTGGTTAAGAGTCTGCCTTGCAAGGTAGGGGATGCAGTTTCGATCCTTGATCTGGGATCCCATATGCTGTGGAGCAACTAAGCCTGTGTGCCCCAACTAGATAGCCACATGAAAATCACATGTGCCTCAACTGAGACCCAGTTAAATAAACAGATAAATATTTGTTGACCTCTGCCGTGCTAGAAATATTTTGATTCATAGATGTTCTTGCCCCAGAGGTTGTTAATTTCTTTAAGACCTGGGTGTGGCCACCTGATGTTTCAAAGGTGTGGTTAACACAGTTTAGAATGTGCCCTCAGTAGGTACTGTCATGCCATCGATAAAGTAGTCACATGCATGCAAAATCACTTCAATTGTGTCTGACTCTGTGACCCTGTGGACTGTAGCCCTCCAGGCTCCTCTGTCTGTGGGGATTCTCCAGGCAAGAATACTGGAGTGGGTTACCACTTCCTCCTCCAGGAGATCTCCCCAACCCAGGGATCGAATCCACATCTCTTACGTCTCCTACATTAGCAGCGAGATTCTTTACCACGACTGCCACCAGGGAAGTAGTCATAATAAATCGAATTTCCTTCGCTGGTAGGCTTTGGACAACAGTTTTATAATTTTATTGGCTGCTCCAGCATTAGACTTGGGGTCCCTTCTTGAAATTTCGGGGAACATCAAAATAGGCCCTAGATATAGTTCCGTGTGTTATGTATACGTATAAATAATTAATAGCCCTTACTTAAGTGGCAGGGGCCAAGGACAAAATCTAGCCAGTTTGTAGATGAGGATGGTGAGGTTTGATGTGTGGAAAGAGGAGGACAGTAAAGAAGAGTGGCAAAAAGGGAGTTCAGTGGAGGTTCTTCTGCTGTCCTGCTGTTTGCAGCATAAATATCAGATCAATGTCGATGGCACCGTGGCGGCCTACCGCCTGCCGTATCTGCTGGTTGGTGACAGTGTGGTGCTGAAGCAGGACTCCATCTACTATGAACACTTCTATAACGAACTGCAGCCCTGGAAACACTACATTCCAATTAAAAGCAACCTGAGTGATCTCCTAGAGAAACTTCAGTGGGCAAAAGATCACGATGAAGAGGTAAGGTCAGTCTCTTTGTTCCCCCAGGTATCACGGGGTCATTTCCATGTCTTGTGCCTGGAAAGCATTCAACATGCTTACATGTAGACCCTTTCCTGTAAGTGGGAAGCCACCTCCCCATGCATAGCACAGATCTCCTCAGAGTAAAGCCAGGCATAGTGGCTTGGATTAACTGCCCACTCTGCACATGACGCGAAAACCTAAACCTTGGCCTCGATTTTGCTGTCTCACTCAGATCTGAGCTCCAAGCACTGCCTCACCTCCACTAGCAACATGAAGATAAAGATGGTCAGCCTGGCAGGGGAAGAACTAACTGTGCCATGGATTAAAATGAAGGATTGCATGAGAGAAGCTTCAAACTAATTGCTAAAATTCATTCAGGCAGTGCATTAAGCTTCATCTTGCATTGACTTTGCAAAGTCATTGTTACTTCATTTTGTCTCCCCTTTCTGTCCCAGAGAGGCCCATTCTAGAAGGCCCAATATGACTTCTTAAACTATAAAGTCTTAAAAATCTCACTTTGATTTGAACACACTTCCTCTATTAAATGTTCCCTTTACACACAAGACTTCAAAGATAACTGTAGCCACTATTTTCCCACCAAAATGTACTTGGAAGATCACTTAGCATATGTCTGCATGGGGACAAATATGTTTCATTAAAGGATATTATTCTTGCTCCCATAGGCAAAGAAGATAGCCAAAACAGGACAAGAATTTGCAAGAAATAATCTCATGGGCGATGACATATTCTGTTATTATTTTAAACTTTTCCAGGTCAGTATTTTCTAAGAAAATAGAAATATTTGTAATTGTTCATGTTAGTAGCAAGTAATGTTTCACTGAACAATTTCTAAAAGTATTTTCATTAAGGAGATACATATATACCTCTGTAAGTGAAAGTCAGGGATAAATATTAAATTATAGTGAAAACGAAGGATGCTAAAGAATAGCTAATGGAGAATGCCACAACATTAAGGGAAAGGTGTTAATGTTAGAACTGTGTGGCATGTGGTTAGAAAAGTGGCCTCTGAGCCTAGAAAGTTACTGTGCGTGGATTCTCAAATTTGTTCTCTGTACAAAACTGCTATTTGGTTACTGTTTCTTTTTCTATACAGTGAAAGCTATGTTTGGACCTCTTGTGCTGACTCCATATGGGCCATAACTTTTCTTGCAATTTGCCTTTATGGACCTACCCATTTAGGGATTGTAGTCAAAGCCTATCTGACAATTTGAAAGGTTCTTTTTTTAAAAAATGCAGTCGTAAGCATGTAATTCGCTAATAAATAGTTCTACAATAGTTAGATTGTTCTCAGAGTTGCAGAATTCTAGATATTGAGCCCAGTGTCTCAGGCACTGCTACAGAACAAAGTTGGTCATTGCTGATTCCCCTCCCCCTTTGTACCTTTCCTAAAGAGTGATATGTAACTAAAGAAAGAACTGGGGGCATTTGCTAATCTGAATTCCTAAAGAGCCACAGGTTATTAGAGTTCATTCATTCAACTCACATGTACTAGAGCATAAGCACCTCGTCCAGAACTTAGGACAAGGAAGCCCATGATGAATGAAGACGTGACTGAGGCTGTACCAGCTGTGGTGGGTCAGGCAGAAATAGTCTGTCCTCAGATTGTCAGTTTAGGGAAGATGGGAACACAGTCATTTTCACTACGTGGCACAAGATGAAAATAAATACCATAAAAGAGTCATATAAATGAAGGATAGACTTAGGAGTGGACCGTTAGAAATAGGACAGTCACCTCTCAGAAGCTCTGTTGTGGGGTTTTAAGGAGGGCCTTGCATTTCATAACTTGACGCAGGTGAATTAAATGGACCAAGTTCTAGCAAACTCCAGTGTATCTAATTTGGTAAGTGCGCCTTATGTTGTTGTTCAGTCACTGAATCGTGTCTGACTCTTCGCGACCCCGTGAACGCAGCACGCCAGGCTTCCCTGTCTTTCACTGTCTCCCAGAGTTTGCTCAAACTCATGTCCATTGAGTCAGTGGTGCCATCCAACCATCTCATCCTGTCACCCCCTTTTCCTCCTGCCCTCAATCTTTCCCAGCATCAGGGTCTTTTGCAATGAGTCAGCTTTTTGCATCAGGTGGCCAGAGTATTGGACCTTCTGCTTCAGCATCTTAAGTGCTAAATAAAACATGCTTTCGTATTGTTGCCTGTACAGGAATATGCCAGTTTACAAGTGAGTGAGCCCCAGATCCGAGAGGGCATGATGAGGGTAGAGCCAGAGACCGAGGATGACCTCTTTCCTTGCACGTGCCACAGGAAGAAGGTAACCGGAACTGACCTCCTAGCCAATGTCACAGGAAGAACTAACCGTGATCCGAGTCCTCATTCTCCCCTTTACTCATTCAGTCAGGCAGCAACTACCCAAACTGCTCCTGGAGCCTCTAAGCAACTCATTCTAGCAGAGGCAGAAAAAACAGTTACCAACAAAAGGCAAAAAAAAAAAAAATCAGGTGCTAAGATGCGGTGAAGCAAAGATACATAGGAGATCCCAGCAAAGTGGAGGGAGGCCTTTTTTATTGTGAGAATTACAAATCACGTGGCATTTGAATAGATATTTGAAGTTTGCAATGTATTTTCACATGTATCATCTAATAGCCTCATCTCCCTGTGAGATAGTTTCTGCAAAATTTATCATCCCAGTTTAGAGATGGAAAAATACATAACCATGATTATTCATGTTAATAGATTATTCATTTAAAAGTGATCTCTGTTAATACCACTACCTTACTGGGCTTCCCTGGTGGCTCAGATGGTAAAGCGTCTGCCTGCAATGAGGGAGACCCAGGTTCGATCCTTGGATCGGGAAGATCCCCTGGAGAAGGAAATGGCAACCCACTCCAGTACTCTTGCCTGGTCCAGTCCATGGGATCCTCCAGGCAAGAATACTGGAGTGGGTTGCCATGCCCTCCTCCAGGGCACCTTCCCAACCCAGGGTTCAAACCTGCATCTCTGCTGTCTCCTGCATTGCAGGTGGATTCTTTACTGCTGAGCCACCGGGCAAGTCGCATACAAGCTCTGCTGCTAAGTCAAATTCAGTCGTGTCCGACTCTGTGCGACCCCATAGAGGACAGCCCACCAGGCTCCCCCATCCCTGGGATTCTCCAGGCAAGAACACTGGAGTGGGTTGCCATTGCCTTCTCCAATGCAGGAAAGTGAAAAGTGAAAGTAAAGTCGCTCAGTTGTGCCTGACCCTCAGCAACCCCATGGACTGCAGTCTTTCAGGCCCCTCCGTCCATGGGATTTACATACAAGCTCACTGATTGTTAAATATTTTGGAATTCTGCATGGGGGTTAACCTTTGGTAGCTTGGAATACACCTGGTTACAGTATTTACACCATGAAAACAGCACCTGCTGAAATTAGTTTTATTTTGCTTCATTTGGTTTTGTTTTGGATTTGCCCCTAGCTAGCCTTCAGAGGAGAAGGCAATGGCACCCCACTCCAGTACTCTTGCCTGGAAAATCCCATGGATGGAGGAACCTGATGGGCTGCAGTCCATGGGGTCGCTAAGACTGAGCGACTTCACTTTGACTTTTTACTTTCATGCACTGGGGAAGGAAATGGCAACCCACTCCAGTATTCTTGCCTGGAGAATCCTAGGGATGAGGGAGCCTGGTGGGCTGCCGTCTATGGGGTCACACAGAGTCGGACACGACTGAAGTGTTTAGCAGCAGCAGCAGCCTTCAGAAGTGGTATAGCATCAGTGATAACTCCTCTCAGTGCTGCAAGGCCACAGAATCACTGAAAACGAGTTTCAAAACAGAAATGGCCAAAATTGGAAGGTGCTCCCACATGGAGTTTGATTTGGTATCAGAATGAGTCTGTTGGCTCCAGATAGAACTGGGTGACTGCCTTACTCCACTCCTCTTTTTTTTTTTTTTATTTTTATCTATTAAGTGACTTCGAGGCGTGCCAGATGATTCCCCTGATTGGTAGAACTTAGGACTAGAATGATAGCTTTATTGGTTTTCCCACCCCTCGTGGTCTGCTCTGGCCGTTCACTGATAGCGTTCAGAACACAAACCTTTACCATCATACAGACCCCTAGATGTTCAGGGTCCCACCAATGAGACTTTACCCTTAGATGATTTCAAATAATAAAATCCTAAAATTTTATTTGAATCCTAAAATTCAAATAATAAAGTCCTAAAATCCTCTAGTGATGACTCGGCTTTGTTTATCCCTTCTTTCATCTTTGTGTGCCTGTGTGCTTAGTCGCTAAATCGTGTCCAACTCTTTGTGACCCTGTGGACTGTAGCCCACCAGGCTCCTCTGTCCAAGAATACTGGACCGGGTTGCCATTTCCTCCTCCAGGGCATCTTCCCCACCCAGGGATCAAACCCGAATCTCCTGCACTGGCAGGCAGATCTTAGCCACCAGGGAAGCCTCTTATGTCTTTAGGGGAAAGTAATTAATAGACGAATGTAAGCCTTCTTACTCATGGAAAACTTATTGATGGCTCTAAATATTTTGTTTCTTAATTGCAGACCAAAGATGAACTGTGATACGCAAAATACCTTTCCTTCAAATAGTGGTGCTCTGAAGACTCTTCTTAAGGGAAAAGAAGAATGTCTTCTAAATACTAATTCCATGGACAGTATAAAATCTGCTCTATGATTGTCTGGATTATGAAGATCTGTGTGTTCTTATGCAGTATTCCCACGACGGTCATTGGAAGTACATTTTTAGAATTTTATAATAAAATCACTTTTATTTTAAAGGCCTGTGTTGTGCTCATCATTAGCTATGTTTGGACCATGGAGCAGTAAAAAAAAAAAAAAAGGATATCTGAGTCCTGAACTCAGTCTGAAGCATGTCAAAAGCCATCACCTACCTAGATACACAGTTTACATAACAAAGCAGTAAGCTTCTGACTTGTTTACACTATTATTTTAGATAATCAGTCACTCACAGCCAAACTGAATACTAATTAATACACCTTCCAAGGTTTTTTGTAATCTGGCCTCTTCCTGTATCCATCACAAATGGATTTAGCAAGTATTTATTAAGCACCTAATATGTGCCAGGCATTGTATTAGGCTCTACAGATACAATAGTGAACAGTCACTATCTCTTCTGAAAGAAGAGTGAAATAAACAAGTAAAAATAAATAAGCAGGGCAATTATGGATTGATTAAAAAAACAGTTATTACAGAGAGAAAGTGGGCTTAGTGATGGTGGCTACTTTAGAGATCAAAGATGCTACTGACTTCTCACTGTTAAGCAAAATATTTGTTATGGTTAATGATAAACAACCACTACTAAAATATGAAATTTCCAATTATTAAAAAGGAAGCACATTAAAATTTTATTAAACGCTTTTCAGGCATCTATTTACATGTTCATGTTTTATGATGATTTATTTTGTTCCATTAATCCATGATGAACTACATTATTGCTATTCTCATTTCGAAACATTACAGAACCTCTATTATAAAAACTCTAGTACATCCAATTATGTATTATTTTAATCCATGGATGGAATAATCATGCTAATATTTGGCTAAATCTGGCCCACCACTTATTTTTGGACAGCCTGCAAGTAAAGGATGATTTTAAAATTTTTAAATGGTTGAAAAAAATCAAGAAAAGAATAATAATAACGACATGCAAAATTTACCTGAAATGGAAGTTTTGGTGTCTATTGCTGCTGTGACAAAGTATTAATAACACAAATTTAGTGGTTTAAAACAAGAGGAATTCAATCTCAGGGTTGGATTTGAGAGTCAGGAATCAGTGTTTCTGGGACAATGGCGATGTATTTGGAGGGCTGGTCGCTTCCTGAGGCTCTGAGGGCAGAATGCCTTTTCTGGCTCCCAGGAGTGCGTTTCTTACGGTTCTTGTCTTGTGGCCCCTTCATTTTCCCAGCCAGCCCCGCAGCATCTTCAAATCTGTTTGTCATCACACTGCCTTCTCTCTCTGAATGATGCATTACTGTTCTTTATAACAAGTCAAACAGTGGAAACCATCCAAATAGCCATCCACCAGTGAATGGATAAACAAAATGTGGATTTAGCCGTAAAATTGAATACTACTCAGCAATGAAAAGAAACGAGTTATAAGGAACAAAGTACTATTAGATATGATACAATATGGATGGAATCTTCTTCTTCTGATCACGCGGCGTGCGGTGTCTTAGTTTTATGACCGGTGCAACTGCTGGAAGGGAATGGCTGGGACGCCGAAGGATCCTGAGAGAGGAAGTCTGGGGTGAGCAGCGAGGGGAGGCGGCCCGGCAGCGCCCCCTGGGATTGGGCAGCAGACTCCGCCACAGCACCGGCGGCAGGGGCGGGAAAACTCCCGCTCCCAGCGTGCCCCGCGCGCCGGCTTGCGCGCCTGGGGGCGGGGCCTCCGCGCGCCTGCGCTGTAGCGGGACGCGCTGGCGGGCGCGGCGAGGCGGTCCCTTCGAGTGTGGTAGTTCGCTCCCAGAAGGGAGTGAGGATGCTTAGGTGCTGCCGGCCACTTTCCCGTCCCTGGTAAGTGCGGCGGCTGTGGCGGCGGCGGTGGCGGCGGCGGCGGCGGCGGCAGCGGTCGGGGCTGCTACTTGGGAACGGCTTCCGAGGGCTTTCCGCGGTCCCTCCAGAGGCGGTTCGGGCTCGCGGCCGTTTCGCCTCAGGGGCTGTTGGGAGGCTCCGTGAGGCGTGAGGCGTCGGTTAGGTCCCGCGGGCCGCGGCCGCTAGGGCTTCGGCCGGCCGGTCGGGAGGCTCCGAGAAGGGACGGTGCGGGCGGGGCGAGCCGGGCACCGGCGGCCCCCGAGCGAGGAGGGTCTCCCGCGCGGCGGCCACCGTGCAGCCCCGACGGGCGGAATCGGACGGTCCTCGGGCGCCTTTGGGTCCCCAACCGCGGGAAGCCTGGCCTCGAGTTTCTGCCCTTGTTCCGCTTGTTGTCGACGCAGCCCGGACCCGCGACCCCCCTGAAGAACTTGAAGTCTGACAGTTGCAGTTGCGTTTGCCTCGCGATTTCCAACGTTCCGCCCGGACGAGGCGGATAACGCCCGAACGTTTTTTTTCCAACTGAAAGTTAAGGGGCGGTGGCATCCGATCATCCGGCTTCGGATGTGGTCTCTGTCGCATCCTGACGACAGTAGTCACACAAATCACTCTTGAAAACGCCCACAAGCGTGGGCACGCGGGTCCAGACGGTGAACCGTCGCAGCCTCTCTCCGAAGTTGGTGGCGTTTGCTGCCTTTGAAGACACTGAGGCGGAGCCAGGCTCCAACCCCGCCGCCCCTTCTGACCCGCTAAACCTGAGATTTATTAGCTAGAGCAGGTCGGAATTAGATCCTAGTACCGGCTCACTATTGCCCCTATAGTCCAGCACGTGTGTGCACTGTTGGCAAGGACAGACTGTCCATCACGCAAGAGTGTGGCGTTTGCCAGAAAAAAAAAACCACGAACACCCTACTTGTCGAGGAATAGTAGAGCATTCTAGTTTAAGAGAGTGGGTTGAGGACGTGTATCTAATTTTACTCCCTGAAATCTCACTGAAAGTACAGTAAAGGGATTTTCAAAAAGACACAAACCCACAGAGCTGAAGAAAATGGGAAAGAAACAATAGCAGTAAAATACTGGGCTCCAGAAAGCAAGTGTCGTACAATTATATACATATATAAGAAACAAAATCTTCAAAATGTGCAGAAACTGGTAGCACGGGACACTTTGGGAGCTGGCAATGAATGGTGCTGGGGATGGATGTGGATGGCTTAAATAAAGACCACTTGGGTGAGGTCTGTCTGAGAAGTAATTAGATAGCAAGCTCTCCTTCCCCGTTTCACACTGGTAGGATACTGCTTCTCTCCCACCAGGAGACTGGAGGCTCTTCTCTTGAGAACATAAAACGGGATCTTTGAACTTGGGGACCCCAGGCACAATTATGAGGCTACATTTATGAAAACAGACAGTGAAGGCTGAAGCCCTTCATCCTCCTCCAGTTTAAATCCCAGAACTTTGCAGCTGGTCTAATACCTTTCAGGCTCTGTATGAGAATTCTACACACACATACACGTAAAGGGAAGGATCTGTACAATAAATTAGTCACAGTGATGGCTTCTTGGAAGGAAAAGGAACTTCGTGGCTGGGGGAAAAATGTGAAGAGACTTAACTATTCACACATTTTATTCTTTTAAAATAATGTACCATGTGCATATATTGCCTATTCAAAAATGAAATGTTTCTTAAATGCAAATAAATACACCCTTTGGCACAGGAATTTATAGATATGTCTACACACGTGTAAAATAATGTTAAGTACAGTGCCACTCATTGCAATATTGCTTTAGCAAAAGATTGGAAACAGTCTCAATTTTCATTAATAGATGGTTGGTAAAATAAATTTTGTACAACCCTCCTTTGGAATATTTTGTAGTCATAAAAAAAACAGTGAAATAAGCTCATTGTATAAAAAAGAGTAATCACAAAGATGTATGTTGGGGAGGGGGTTCAGAAAAATATATTACTAGTTTTATAAAAAGATGTGTGTATGTATATATGTATATAAAATACCTGAAAGATAAGCAGAATATTGATTGCCTTTGAAGAGATCTGGATGGTAAGGCAGAAGTGGAATTAGGGAGAGACTTTTCACTGTATATTTTTGTACATTTTGAACATGTTATTCAGTGAATAAATTAGTAAATGTTAATAGGAAAAAAATTAATGATCCTGATGTTAAGCATATCCTGAACAATAAAAGATCTCTTACTAGAAGAAAGAATACTGTGTAACAACCCTGAAATCTTAGTGGCTCACAGCATTTCATGCCCTTGATTCTTCAGGTAGACATTTCATGGTTCTTTAGTGGTTTAGATGTTGATTGGACTAGGCTGGACTCCAGACTTCAGTTTTGAGTTCAGATCTGCTCCATGTATCTTCATTGTGGAACCCAGGCTGAAAAAGCAAAAATACGTGAAGCATACTCTTCTTGGGGCTGAAGGTGAGAGTTTAAGAGCACTTCTGGAAAATTTGCCATGCTTCAGCTCAGAAGTGGCACTGAAACATCTTTTGCTTAAAGCAAGTCACATAGTCAAGCCCAAAGGTAATAGTGTGGAGATATACATTCTGTCTACTGGGAGGTTTCTGCAGTCTCAGGACAAAGGATGTGGATGAATGCTTCCATTGCAGGGTAGAAGGAAGAATTGGGACCAGTAAAGACGGAGGAGGTGGGTTAGTAGAAAGGTGCTGTGAAATTAGGTTGAAGATAGTTAGTTGAGAGTAAAGATACTTAGGAAAAATACATATTTATATGTACCAAGATATAGCATCCAACTTTGATATGAGTCCTCTTACAGAATGCATATTATGGTATCACATTGACTTTATCTTAGATAACATCTGTCAGCCCCACTTCTGGCCCTATAACCAATTCTGAATGACCATAGGAATGAAAATAATGTACATGTAAAGATATCAGTTCTTAAAGTAGTTATAAATGTCTTTATTTTAGCTACTAAATGCGTTCATTAATAGTTCTTGTATCATATCCATGTCTGCCAACCCACCTTTCACAATAGAATCTTCTTTTCAGGGAGATGTCCTTTGCTTCTCAGATGTAATGCACTTACAGTTTGTTATTCAACAGTGAAAATGAGTCATACAGAGGTAATACATATTTTCATACATTGTGCATCTTCAGGATTCCTTTTTTTTTTCTTTTTGTAGTCATGTGACTCCAGAATAATTTTCTTATTTTCAGCTTGTACTGTGAGAGACAATATAGCATTAGTGATTAGAAGTGAGAACTTTGGAGCAGACTGCCTGAATTTGGATCTTGGCTAGTGGATATATAACCCTGGGCACATGATATAACATACTGTGCCTCAGTTTTCTCATCTCTAAAATGGAAACTGTAACAGTACTTACCACAGAATTCTTAGAAAGGTTAAATGAGTTAATACATAAAAAGCAGTTATGATAGTATCTGACACACAATAAGTACTTAAATATAAATTATTATTAATATTGCTTTTTATTTTGAGGCTGTGATTTGAATCATTTGTATTGCAGAACAAACCTATATAGTTATTCATTTGTCTGAATAGGCATGGAAGTAATTTTTGATCCCTTTATTCTCTTCAATTCCAGGTAAAATTAAAAATACCTTTTGGAAATAAATTGCTAGATGCTGTTTGTTTGGTACCTAACAAGAGTTTAACATATGGAGTCATTCTTACACATGGAGCATCAGGAGATATGAATCTCCCTCATTTGACATCACTGGCATCCCATCTTGCCTCTCATGGGTTTTTTTGCCTGAGATTTACCTGTAAAGGCCTTAATATTGTACATAGAATTAAGGCATATAAATCAGTTTTGGTAAGAAAATTTCTTTATATTTACTTAAAACAATTCTATTTTTTAAATGCACAGTAAATTGACAAATTTTATTAGTCATTTGGTTTAATTTTAAAAACACTAATGAATATTCTTAGAAACTCAACAATGTGTGAAGGCTGGGTAGTGGTCAGATTGCTCTTTTTTGCCATCAGTTTCTATAGGGATGAGTACTCACGTCATAGTTGTTTCTCCATGATACTGCCAAGGCATCTACTTATGATGTAATTTCCTCCTTGGAATTATATAACTTAAGGATATGAAGTTCTAGACAGTTAGCCTCATATGCTGTGAGTATACAAATAGCATGATTTCCATGTTGGAAACTAAAATCCCTGGATGAAACCCGAAATTTCTTTTAATCCAAATTACTTCAAGCGTGCTAAGTTTTTCAGAGCTTTAAATCAGATGTTAGTTGTAGCATTATCAGATTTTGCCTTCAGTTCAGTCGCTCAGTCGTATCCAACTCTTTGCGACCCCATGAATCGCAGCACGCCAGGCCTCCCTGTCCATCACCAACTCCCGGAGTTCACTCAAGACTCGTGTCCATCGAAGTTGGAAGCTTTTAACTGGCTCTTTTTTTTCCCTCCAAATTTTTTTCTTTAAAAATGTTTTAGTACTTGAATTTTTTAGACAGTGTTTTTGTTTTTCCCACATATTTGCGTGTATTACCCAATATATGACTTGATGGTGAAGGCATGACCAGAAGAGCAAAGAACTGGTTACCTCTTCCAAGTAGAATCCCTTAAAATGTTGTGGTTGTCTTTGTAAAAGTTTTTGTACACTTTAGTAATGATGAGAAATATGTGTTGGTTTTTCCAGTGGAATATTTCATAGGAGAAGAATTGATGGTTTTTTGGTTGATTTTTCTAGAATTACCTAAAGACCTCAGGAGAATACAAACTTGCAGGTGTTTTCCTTGGAGGTAAGTTGCAATACTTGTGAATACTTGTTCTAAAATCTACTCACATTAATACAGGAATAGGTAATCAAGAATTAAAATTAATGACAGGAATAGAGTTAAGGATTTTTTTTTGTTTTGGTAAGTCACTTCCAGGTATAATAACATCAAGGTACTTTAATATTTAAATTGAATTTAAGCCAAATACACATGTATTATAACCCAAAGATGTCTCCTTTTATTATATTCTTGAATCATCCTCTGAACTGATCCCTTCACAAGGTTTGTCTTTACCTCTTTAAGTATTCTTTCAATAAATAATTATTCCTTTTTTTTTAAGATTTGATTTAGGATCAGTTTTTAGCTCTTCACAAGTCTGTGGGTATTGCGGCTTGTTAATTGCCACCTTCTGTTGGTTGGTTAAGTATAGATAAGCAATATGATGGATGCATAGTAAATTAAATCTGCCATTGTCATCACTACTACTTTATGTGAATGTCTGTATTTCAAACTGAACTTGATTTTAATTGATTTTAGGTCGTTCAATGGGCTCAAGAGCAGCTGCCTCTGTACTGTGTCATATTGAGCCTGATGATGCTGATGATTTTGTTCGAGGTCTCATTTGTATTTCCTATCCACTGCACCATCCAAAACAGCAGCATAAACTTAGAGATGAAGATCTCTTTCGTATAAAAGATCCTGTACTGTTTGTGTCAGGCTCAGCAGATGAAATGTGTGAAAAGGTGATTATGACTTGCTGTTTGTGTGAATGAAAGAGAATGAAAGAAACATCTTGGGAACAAGATGCTACCTGCAACATTCAGTCTCTTTAAAAATATGCTGATTTTACTATGCTGCTTTTGTATCCTTGGTACCCTGTTACTGAGGGGAACCTAAAACTATGAGCACACTGACAATATTCAACCCTTGTAATTAGGTGATAAATGAATTAACTCTTACTTAGCAAATGAAGGATTAATATCTGAATCTTGTGAATTTGGGATTACTAGACTGTATATTTGTTTTATCATTTCAACATTTAATCAGATTCTTCAAATTTGTTATAAAATTGACCCTTGAAGAAAAGTAACTTGTACATATTACTAAATTTTAGTGTCCCAGAATATATAATTTTCTTGGGAAAAATATTTTTTATAAGAATTTTTTGACTTGTCAAGAATGAATGCTTGATCTGTTCTGTGGTGTTACTATATGTAAGAAGTCTGTATTGTTACTTCTTGCATGATCCATTGCCTCAGAAGTTATCTGTAGAGTAGGTTTTAATATTTAGTGAATGGATGCCAAGTATAGGCGGGGTAGGAGAGAGTAAATCTTTATGAAACACCAATAGGCTATTAGTCTAGTATCATCTTCTTTTTTCCTTTTAGAACTTGTTGGAGAAAGTGGCACAGAAAATGCAAGCTCCTCATAAAATCCACTGGATTGAGAAGGCAAATCATTCCATGGCAGTGAAAGGACGATCAACAAATGATGTTTTCAAAGAAATAAATACACAGATTTTGTTTTGGATCCAGGAAATCACTGAAACGGACAAGAAATAATTGTCTATAAGTTAAAGGCTATGTTATTTTGAATACAAATACAGTTAGTTTGTTAAAGAAGAGCATACTTCTCGGCATTATGAGATATATTTCAGACTAATTTAATGTTCTTTCATGTTCCCCCGTTTTTAAAACACATTTTAATTGTGAAATTAATGTTCTTTATAAAATGTCTCTTGAAAGTACTGTTATAGTTGTATAAAGATGATGTACAAATATTGAAGGTGGTCTAAATATAATTTATTTAATAAGTTTTGAAAAATTAAATGTTGAATTTTGTAACAACAGAACTTTTGTCTTATTGCTGTGTAGCTCAGAAAGTGCTCTTAATTGTGCAGAGCAGTGTCCTCTTTATGAAGGAAAAACAATGCTTTAGTAAATGTAGTCAGTTTTATACAATGTATACATCTAAGTCACCTAATGTTTTGTTAAATCTCAAGGGACAGATGAAGATACATTTTCAAATATGAGGACTCTGCACATTGTTTTTAGAATAAAGTAACAACTTTTATTGAATAAATGTTTACTGAAGGTCTGTTACAGAAAAAGCTTCATTAGGTTTACAACAATGAGTAAACATTTGGAGTTTAATATAGTAGGGGAACTTGATGTCTAAAGCTCTCTGATTAAGGAGAGAATGAAATGAGTAAATAGTGGAACTAACATCTGTAGTATCTAGACAGAGTTAGGGCTCTTAATTTTGCTTTGAGAAGTGCAGGTATCACTTGGACTAGGCTTGAATGGTATTAGATATGAAAATTTTAGTTTCTATATTTCCTATAAAGAATGCAAAAAATGTGATGAGGCTGATGATCTATAGTATAAGTTTGTAGTGAGCAGTGGTTTCTCTACAGTAGGAAATTAACTCCCTGAGTTCCCTACTGACCTCAGGTTAGGCCGTTCCGACAGCCAGGGCAGCCTAGGACACTTTCAGAGTTTTCAGGTCCCTGTTTCTCCTGCCCTGATGAAGTCAATGGATTTTAACTTTTCTAAATAGTGCATAAAGAACAAAAATCTAGATAACTATCTAATGTGTATATTAGATATAATGTGAATATTAGAATCAAATGTACTATTACAAAATCAAAATTTCCATGTCACTCAGTGTATAATAGTTACTTTTTGACTGAATTTCTTGAATGATGCCTTAATTTTTAAAAATAGTGTATAATTAATACTTTTAAAACAAGGTTGATCAAAATATTAACATAAAAAATACTTAACCAGAGCTGACAAATATAATAATGATCTATTATGTGTAAATCAATTGGCAAATAATATTGTAAACCAGGAGTGAAACTATAGAAAGAAAATACAAAGGAAAACTTACTAGAATGCAGACTACAGTATAAAAGTACAATGAAGAAATAGATTTGAAAGGTTACTAACCAGGCTTTGTAGTCATAATAAAGTTTGCACACTAAACTATAGGCATAATATGGATGACCATTCAAAGATAATACTGCAAATATAAGGATAATATAGAAGTTCATTTAAAGTTGGTTTTCCCCTGACCTGAGTTGGGCTTCCCAGGTGGCTCAGCAGTAAAGAATTCACCTGCCAATGCAGGAGATGCATGTTCAATCCCTGGGTTGGGAAGATCCCCTGGAGAAGGAAATGGCAACCCACTCCAGTATTCTTGCCTGGAGAATCCCATGGACAGAGGAGCCTGGTGGGCTACAGTCCATAGGGTCGCAATGAGTCACACACGACAGCACAACTCAGCTTGCCCTGAGTTACCCGTAAGAAACTGCTCCAGATTGATGAAACAGCTTGTCATTGGAGAACTGTGTACCATGGGTGGGGACCACATAACTGCATTTTTGGTTGTCATGACTGGGGTGGAGTGCTCCTGGCACCTTACAAGAAAGGGATTCTACTAACATCCTACCGGGCACAGGACAACCAACCACTGCAAAGAAGTTACTGGTCCGAAATGTCAGTAATTCCTAGGTTGAGAACCTTGTCCTTGACAAACCAGCCTTGAGATTTATCTTTAAGTACTTTCTCCTTCACATTAGCTTTTCTACACTACCCCTGAATCCATTTGCTTTCCTTTTAGTTACCAAATCCTATGTTTTCAGTATCAAAGTCTGATTCTACCCCCATTTTGTTAACACTGCATGGTTTACAAGCCAGGCCCTTATCAATTCACATCTGTATAGTTACAGTAGCCTAATTCATTTTACTATTGTCTCCTTGTACCAGTAAACCATTTAACACCTTTAACCCAGAAACTGTTGGTGGATCTCCAAAGGTGATTGTTAAGGTTAAAGACCTTAGTTCAAGGCCCTCCACAATAGGCTCTACCAAAATTATAACCTTATTTTCTTTCCCCCATACTCTGAACCTATACATAGTACTCCAGCTAAATTCACTGCACAAAGTTTTGGAACAAAGTCTTTCTGCCTTTTTTTCCTGAAACTTTTTTGTTAGTCTTTGTCTGCTACCAATCCTTCTCATCCTTTAAGGCCCTTAAGTTCTCTTTGCCACTTCATAGCTTTTCTTGAATTACCCCAACCAAGTATCTCCTTGGAAGCCACATATCTTCTCTCAAGAAGTAATGCTCAAAATTCTCCAAGCAAGGCTTCAACAGTACATGAACCATGAACTTCCAGATGCTCAAACTGAATTTAGAAAAGGGAGAGGAACCAGAGATCAAATTGCCAACATCCATTGGATCATCGAAAAAGCAAGAGTTCCAGAAAAACATCTGCTTTATTGACTACGCCAAAGCCTTTGTGTGGATCACAACAAACTGGGGGAAAATCTTAAAGAGATGGTAATACCAGATCACCTGACCTGCCTCCTGAAAAGTCTGTATGCAGGGCAAGAAGCAACAGTTAAAACTGGACATGGAACAACAGACTGGTTCCAAATAGGGAAAGGAGTACATCAAGGCTGTATATTGTCACCCTGCTTATTTAGCTTATATGCAGAGTACATCATGCAAAATGCTGGGCTGGATGAAGCACAAGCTGGAATCCAGATTGCTGGGAGAAATATCAATAACCTCCAATACACAGATGACACCACCCTTACAGCAGAAAGCAAAGAAGAACTAAAGAGCCTCTTGCTGAAAGTGAAAGAGGAGAGGAAAAAAGTTGGCTTAAAGCTCAACATTCAGAAAACTAAGATCGTGGCATCTGGTCCAATCATTTCATGGCAAATAGATGGGGAAACAATGGAAACAGTGACACTTTATTTTGGGGGCTCCAAAATCACTGCAGATGGTGACTGCAGCCATGAAATTAAAAGACACTTGCTCCTTGGAAGAAAAGCTGTGATCAACCTAGACAGCATATTCAAAAGCAGAGACATTACTTTGCCAACAAAGTCTGTCTAGTCAAAGCTATGGTTTTTCCAGTAGTCATGTATGGATGTGAGAATTGGACTATAAAGAAAGCTGAGTGCTGAAGAATTGATGCTTTTGAACTGTGGTCTTGGAGAAGACTCTTGAGAGTCCCTTGGACTCCCAGGAGATCCAACCAGTCAATCGTAAAGGAAATCAGTCCTGAATATTCATTGGAAGGACTGATGCTGAAACAAACTCCAATACTTCAGCCACCTGATGCAAAGAACCGACTCATTGGAAAAGATCCTGATGTTGGGAAAGGTTGAAGGCAGGAAGAGAAGGGGATGACAGAGGATAAGATGGTTGGATGGCATCACCGACTCAATGGACATGGGTTTGGGTGGACTCCAGGAGTTGGTGATGGACAGGGAGGCCTGGCATGCTACGGTTTATGGGGTCACAAAGAGTCAGACACAACTGAGCAACTGAACTGAACTGAACAACAAAGCCCTGGAAGCGGAGACTTTTCTTTACCTCTATGCAAACTTAAGCATTAGCAGGAGTGGTAGATATTAGTGGTATACTAATTAACGGGTTCAGTGTCATCACTTAAAAGATCTTAGGAACGAACTAGAGAGTTTCTTCGTGTTAAAATGTTGAATCCCCTTTAAGGTAGTAAACATTAAATGAATTTAATTTCTCTTGCCGTTGGTCAAGAGAAGTTGAGTACTTCATTAGCTGCATTAAATATGGCAAAACCCAGCAGAATAAAATCACCCTGTTTGTATATATGGAAGGGGAGTCAGAGAGTAGGGTGTATTTTACCCTAGAAATGCCTAGAGGAATTGTTTCTTCTAGAACTAAGGAATTCCTATACCATGCATCCCAGTGAGACATATGTTTGCAAAGACAAACCCCAAGGTCACAGTTAAACCTAAATTAAGATCATAAGCTTCTAGGATGTGTCGTTGATCTCCATCTCTCTAATACTCTAGGTTAGTAAGAACTCAAGAAATCTTTCTTGCACTCAAAGTTATGCAACAGAGAAAACCTGAACAATAAACTCTGGTGTAAATAACTATACTTCTTTCTTCAGCCCACCTTGAACAAATGAAGACAATGGAAGTATTAATTCAGCACATCTTCCAAAGGAAAGTGCTCTAAATCCAAGGTAGTGTTAAATATTTTCACTAAGTCCCTATTGTTTTGTATACTTACGACTCTTAAGACTTTGGCTCTGCCCCATCCTAATTCTGACATCATCAAGCATACCAAGTTCCTTGGTATCAAGTTCCTTGGTATCACCAGAAACAGAGTAAAGAGGAAATTCACCAGGAGACCATTCCAGAACCCACCAAATCTAACTTTGGTTTTCAACATTGCAGTAGATTATTGAAGAGGAACATTGCTGACAGACACCTCTGACAAAAAGAAATATAAAATGAGGTGTTCTATTTTAAGAAAACATCAGGCTGGCCCCCAAGAGACAAGCTATTATCTGTCCTGCAGAGACAATGAGACATACTAAAAAATTATTTGGTATTTATCTGAAGTTCAAATTAAACTGCGGCATCTAGTTTGTGTGTATGTGTGTGTAGTTTGTGTGTGTGTGTGTGTTTTAATGCTAAATCTTCCCACCCTACATTCTTGGTTTCCTGATCACAAGGAAATATAAAATACACTTCCTGGTTGTAAAAGAAAATGGTTTTGTCCAATTCAAATTTGTTCTGCATTTTTAAAAATTACAGTATAGTTATAACCCAAATGTGGCTAAGGAATTATTTATAGAATTGTGGGGGGGGGTTGTATGAAATTAATGGAGGATTATTTTTTATTTTAATTTAAATAAACTACAGATAGCATCATACTTGTCTCACCAGTGAACTTTCATTATTGCTCAAGTAAGTTGATATGAGCTCAGTTAAATACCCACTATGACACGTACCTCACTTAGACCCAGAGCAGTCAACACTACTTAACAAGGCACTGGGCAGTACTGGGCATTTTTTCCTGGCAGAACATTGCATATGGTTATGAGATGGGCATACCACCTTGTTGTGTTTTGGGGCATCCAGAATCAAGGGCTTTGGAATGAAGAGATCCATCTATTTCATATATTACATAACAATGTCAAAGCAATTTTATTTTTTTAAAAAAGTGGTGCAAGGTGGATTGGGAAATGATACATTTTTGACATTATGGGAACTTCTAGAGTCCTGGACTTCTCAAAATAATTGGATGGCAATCTTCTTTATAATTTTCCTGGGAATTATTTTTGAGATCATACTCTTTAAGATTTGTATGTCCTTTCAGAAGAAGCCTGAACTTCCTTCAGAAAAGGATAAGTCAGATATCCACAAGGTAAGAAAAAAATGCTTGATTTCCTTGTCCAATATTTTTCAAAATAACACAGAAGAATAACTTATAAAATTGTGTAACTTTGGTATTTGGATTACTCTAACGGGTCGCAAAGAGTCGGACACTACTGAGCAACTGAACTGAACATTTTATTGTCTCCCTTGACAGAAAGAAGACAATGGGAGTTGCCTGACAAGCATGAAACTTGGTAAGTATCCTACAATTTTATTAGTTCAGTTCAATACAATTTCATATTTTAATATAAAACTTGTTCAGTCTGAACTTCTCCCATTGATACTCTGACTTTTTTTTATTCCTATTTCTCTCTAGACAATTGGTCAGCTCTTTCATCCTCAGAAGCAAGGTAAATGATATATTTTGAAATTAGATGAAACGGATTGGTTTTGTTCTATTCAAAATTACATCTGAACTACTGAAAAAAGTTTTCCCATTTGTATAGAGTATAACAGCAGTTCAACATCATAATTCAGTCTAACTTTGATTTTTGTTTTTTTAATTGATTTTTATTGGAGTATAGTTGCTTTACAAAGTTATGTTAGTTCTACTGTACAGCAAAGTGAATGAGTTTTATATATACATATATATATATCTCCCCTCTTTTTGGATTTCTTTCCCCTTTAGGTCACCACTGAGCACTGAGTAGTTACCTGTGCTCTACACTAGGCTCTCTTTAGTTATCTGTTTTATACATAGCAGTGTATATAGGTCAGTCCCAATCTCCCAGTTCATCCCATCCCTTCTTTCCCCCTTGGTATCCATACATTTGTTCTCTACATCTTATCCACTTTGTGGATAAGTTTATCTGTATCATTTTTCTAGATTCCACATATAAGTGATATATTCAGTATTTGTTTTTCTCTTTCTAACTTCACTCTGTATGGCAGTCTCTAGGTCCATCTGCTGCTGCTGCTAAGTCGCTTCAGTCATGTCTGACTCTGTGTGACCCCATCAACGGCAGCCCACCAGGCTCCCCTGTCCCTGGGATTCTCCAGGCAAGAACACTGGAGTGGGTTGCCGTTTCCTTCTCCAATGCATGAAAGTGAAAAGTGAAGTGAAGTCGCTCAGTCGTGTCCGACTCTTAGCGACCCCATGGACTGCAGCCCGCCAGGCTCCCCCGTCCATGGGATTTTCCAGGCGAGAGGACTGGAGTGGGGCGCCATCGCCTTCTCCGCTAGGTCCATCTGCTGCTGCTGCTACATCTCTGCAAATGTCACAATTTCATTCCTTTTAATGATTGAGTAATAGTCCACTGTATACATGTACCACATCTTTATCCATTCCTGTGTCGATGGACATTTAGATTGCTTCCATGTTACGGCTATTGTACACAGTGCTGCCGTGAACACTGGGGTTCATGTATCTTTTTGAATTATGGTGTTCTCTGGGTATATGCCCAGGAGTGGAGTTGGTGGGTCATATGGTAGTTCTGTTTTTTAACTTTGATTTTTGAATGATTGCTCTATTCCAAACTGTATTAATGGCTTTTTATATATTGTTTAAATTATCCTTCCAAGTAGGTAGTATCATTACTGGGTTTTTTTTTAATTTGTTTCAGCATATGTACGTATACATATATGTATAAAATGTATATATTGGGGCTTCCCTGGTGGCTCAGATGGTAATGCATCCACCTGTAATGCAGGAGACCCAGGTTTGATCCCTGGGTTGGGAATCTGGAGAAGGAAATGGCTACCAACTCCAGTGTTCTTACCTGGAGAATTCCATGGAAAGAGGAACCTGGCGGGTTACAGTCCAGGGTTGCACAGAGTTAGTCGTGACTGAAGCAACCGAGCATGCACATAGTTGCCTTATAATGTTGTGTCAGTTTCTGCTGTACAGCAGAGTGAATCAGTGAATCATACACATACATATGTCCCCTCTCCTTTGGATTTCCTTCCCGTTTAGGTCGCCACAGCATCATTCCTGTTTTTACAAATGAGGAAAATAAAGCTTAGAGGTTAAGTGGCTTGCTTCTTTCTCTACCCCAACCTCTCTCTCCAGTACAAAGAAGTAATAATGACAAGTTCTGATAATTCAACTGAAAAAGTATTCATTTAGCACCTACTGTGAACCCAGAAGACCCTGAGCTAGGTTCTTCAAGAGTGCCATGAAAGGAGTTTATACAATCAGAATTCATCCTGCATCCTGAGGATACATGAGTGCTAGAGATTAAATACTGACATTGCTACTCTTGTTGCTATCAACATCTTAATTGTTTTCATCAAAATCCATTCAGTAACCATTAGATATCCCTATACAATGGACCTTGTATTTTACAGTGGTATTCAAATAATAAGCCCTGGAGGAGGTAGTGACCACCCACTCCAGTATTCTTGCTGGGAAAACCCCAGGGACAGAGGAGCCTGGCAGGCTATGAGAGGTGCTAAATAAATATTTTTCAACTGAATTATCAGAACTGGTCATTATTACTTCTTCATTTGCATTGAAGAGAGAGGTCATGGTAGGTAAACAAGCCACTTAACCTTTAAGCTTTATTTTCCTCATTTGTCCATGGGGTCACAGAGAGTTGGTCACGGCTGAGTGACTGAGCATGCATGCACAAATAATAAGATAGTATCTCTTCTCAAGACGCTTATATTCTTGGGAAGGAGACATATTCATAAAGGATGATTTTGTTTGTTTTGTTTTTATTTATTTTAATTGGAGGCTAATTACTTTACAATATTGTAGTGGTTTTTGCCATACATTGACATGAATCAGCCATGAGTGTACATCTGTTCCCCATCCTGAACCCCTCTCCCATCTCCCTCCCCATCCCATCCCTCAGGGTCATCCCAGGACACCAGCCCTGAGCACCCTGTCTCATGCATCGAACCTGGACTGGCGATCTGTTTCACATAATATGCATATTTCAATACTATTCTCTCAAATCATCCCACCCTTGCCTTCTCCCATAGAGTCCAAAAGACTGTTCTATACATCTGTGTATCTTTTGCTATTTTGCATATAGGGTCATTGTTACTATCTTTCTAAATTCCATATATATGCATTAGTATACTGTATTGGTGTTTTTCTTTCTGACTTACTTCACTCTGTATAATAGGCTCCAGTTTCATCCACCTCATTAGAACTGATTCAAATGTATTATTTTTAATGGCTGAGTAATATTCCATTGTGTATATGTACCACAGCTTTCTTATCCATTCATCTGCTGATGGACATCTAAGTTGCTTCCATGTCCTGGCTATTATAAACAGTGCTGCGATGAACATCGGGGTACATGTGTCTCTTTCAATTCTGGTTTCCTTGGTGTGTAGGCCCAGCAGTGGGATTGCTGGATCATATGGCAGTTCTATTTCTAGTTTTTTAAGAAATCTCCATACTGTTCTCCATAGTGGCTGTACTAGTTTGCATTCCCACCAACAGTGTAAGAGGGTTCCCTTTTCTCCACACCCTCTCCAGCATTTATTGTTTATAGACTTTTGGATAGCAGCCATTCTGACCGGCGTGAGATGGTACCTCATTGTGGTCTTGATTTGCATTTCTCTTATAATGAGTGATGTTGAGCATCTTTTCATGTGTTTGTTAGCCATCTGTATGTCTTCTTTGGAGAAATGTCTATTTAGTTCTTTGGCCCATTTTTTGATTGGGTCATTTACTTTACTGGAATTGAGCTGCAGAGCTGCTTGTGTATTTTTGAGATTAATTCTTGTCAGTTGCTTTGTTTGCTAGCTATTATTTTCTCCCATTCTGAAGGGTGTCTTTTCACCTTGCTTATAGTTTCCTTTGTTGTGCTGAAGCTTTTAAGTTTAATTAGGTCCCATTTGTTTATTTTTGCTTTATTTCCATTACTCTGGGAGGTGTCATAGAGGATCCTGCTGTGATTTATGTTGGAGAGTGTTTTGCCTATGTTTTTCTCTGGGAGTTTTATAGTTTCTGGTCTTACATTTAGATCTTTAATCCATTTTGAGTTTATTTTTGTGTATGGTGTTGGAAAGTATTCTAGTTTCATTCTTATACAAGTGGTTGGCCAGTTTTCCCAGTGCCACTTGTTAAACAGATTGTCTTTTCTCCATTGTACATTCTTGCCTCCTTTGTCAAAGATAAGGTATCCATAGGTGCGTGGATTTATCTCTGAGCTTTCTGTTTTGTTCCATTGATCTATATTTCTGTCTTTGTGCTGGTACAATACTGTCTTGTTGACTGTAGCTTTGTAGTAGAGCCTGAAGTCAGGCAAGTTGATTCTTCCAGTTCCATTCTTCTTTCTCAAGATTGCTTTGGCTATTCAAGGTTTTTTGTATTTCCATACAAATTGTGAAATTATTTGTTCTAGTTCTGTGAAAAATACCATTGGTAGCTTGATAGGGATTGCACTGAATCTATAGATTGCTTTGGATAGTATACTCATTTACACTATATTGAGTCTTCCAATCCATCAACATGGTATATTTCTCCATCTATTTGTGTCATCTTTGATTTCTTTCATTAGTGTTTTATAGTTTTCTATATATAGGTCTTTTGTTTCTTTAGGTAGATTTATTCCTAAGTATTTTATTCTTTTAGTTGCGATGGTGAATGGAATTGTTTCCTTAATTTCTCTTTCTGTTTTCTCATTGTTAGTGTATAGGAATGCAAGGGATTTTCTGTGTGTTAATTTTATATCCTGCAACATTACTATGTTCATTGATTAGCTCTAGTAATTTTCTGGTGGAGTCTTTAGGGTTTTCTATGTAGAGGATCATGTCATCTGCAAACAATGAGAGTTTTACTTCTTCTTTTCCAATCTGGATTCCTTTTATTTTTCTTCTCTGATTACTGTGGCTAAAACTTCCAAAACTATGTTGAATAATAGTGGTGAGAGTGGGCACCCTTGTCTTGTTCCTGACTTTAGAGGAAATGCTTTCAAGTTTTCAGCATTGAGGATAATATTAGCTGTGGGTTTGTCATATATAGCTTTTATTATGTTGAGGTATGTTCCTTCTATGCCTCCTTTCTGGAGGGTTTTTATCATAAATGGATGTTGAATTTTGTCAAAGACTTTCTCTGTATCTGTTGAAATAATCATATGGTTTTTATCTTTCAATTTGTTAATGTGGTGTATTACATTGATTGATTTGTGGATATTGAAGAATCCTTGCAACCCTGGGATAAAGCCCACTTGGTCATGATGTATGATCTTTTTAACATGTTGTTGGATTCTGTTTGCTAGGATTTTGTTAAGGATTTTTGCATCAACAGTCATCAGTGATATTGGCCTGTAGTTTTATTTTTTTGTGGCATCTTTGTCTGATTTTGGTATTAGGGTGACGGTGGCCTCATAGAATGAGTTTGGCAGTTTACCTTACTCTGCAATTTTCTGGAAGAGTTTGAGTAGGATAGGTGTTAGCTCTTCTCTAAATTTCTGGTAGAATTCAGCTGTGAAGCCATCTGGTCCTGGGCTTTTGTTTGCTGGAAGATTTCTGATTACAGTTTCAATTTCTGTGCTTGTGATGGATCTGTTAAGATTTTGTATTTCTTCCTGGTTCAGTTTTGGAAAGTTATACTTTTCTAAGAATTTGTCCATTTCTTCTAAGTTGTCCATTTTATTGGCATATAATTGCTGATAGTAGTCTCTTATGATCCTTTGTTTTTCTGTGTTGTCTGTTGTGATTTCTCCATTTTCATTTCTATTTTTGTTGATTTGATCCTTCTCCCTTTGTTTCTTGATGAGTCTGGCTAATGGTTTGTCTATTTTATTTATCTTCTCAAAGAATATAAACAGCTTTTAACAAAGCTTTTAGCTTTGTTGATTTTTGCTATGGTCTCTTTTGTTTCTTTTGGATTTATTTCTGCCTTAATTTTTATGATTCCTTTCCTTCTACTAACCCTGGGGTTCTCCAATTCTTCCTTTTCTAGTTGCTTTAGGTGTAGAGTTAGGTTATTTATTTGACTTTTTCTTATTTCTTGAGGTAAGCTTGTATTGCTATGAACCTTCCCCTTAGCACTGCTTTTACTGAGTCCCATAGGTTTTGGGTTGTTGTGTTTTCATTTTCATTCATTTCTATGCATAAAAGGATGATTTCTTGTAGTATGGTAACACAATAATCAGAAATCTAGGAGAACATTTTAGGAGACACCTACACCAGCTTAGGGGGCGTTGAGAATGGCTTCATGGAGAAGGTTATACTGGAGCTGAACTTTAAAAGGTAGGTGGAAATTAGTCAGAAAAAGACACTGGTTGGGAGAATAAAGAAGGCCTTATAGGCCATGAACAGAGGCAAGGAAATAAGAAACTGCAGGGTATGTACACGAAATTATGATTATTTCAGGGTTGCTGGAATGGTGAGGATGGGCCGGGGAGTTGTGGGTGATGAATGTGAAAAAACAGGCAGGAATCAGATAATAAAGGACTTTCTCTCATTGTTGTTGTTCAGTCGCTCAGTCATGTCCAACTCTGCAACCCCATAGACTACAGCACACCAGGCTTCCCTGTCCTTCACCATCTCCTGGAGTTTGCTCAGACTCATGTCCATTGAGTCAGTGATGCCATCCAACCATCTCATCCTCTGTCTTCCACTTCTCCTGCCCTCAGTCTTTACCAGCATCAGGGTCTTTTCCAATGACTCAGCTCTTTGCATCAGGTGGCCAAAGTATTGAAGCTTCAGCATCAGTTCTTCCAATGCATATTCAGGGTTGATTTCCTTTAGGATTGACTGATTTCATCACCTTGCTGTCAAGTGACTCTCAGGAGTCTTCTCCAACACCACAATTCGTAAGCCTTAATTCTTTGGTGCTCAGCCTTCTTTATGGTCCAACTCTTACATCTGTATATGACTACTAGAAAGACCATAGCTTTGACTATACAAACTCTGTATGCCATGTGAAAAGCTTGGAGCTTATTCTGTAGGTAGTGAGGAACCACTGAAGGTGGTTGAGCATAGGAGTGACAGTTTTGTGTTTCAGCTGAATCACTAGTAGCTGTGTGGAGTACAAACCTGAAGATTACTTGACTTCAGTCTAATTTCTTTGGGTTGTCAGGTGTAAAGGGGCTTTATTCATGTAATGTGGTTGTTCTATTTGTATTTATTTATTTATAAATATTTATTTGTTTGGGGATGTGTTGGGTCTTAGTCCTCACTGTGGTGCACAGGTTTCTCTAGTTGTGGTATGTGGGCTTACTTGCCCCACAGCATGTGGGATCTTAGTTCCCCAGCCAGGGATTGAACCCATGTCCCCTGCACTGGAAGGTGGATTCTTAACCACTGGCCCACCAGGGGAGCCCGTCCCTCTGCCTGGTTGGGGTGTTGGTTTTACCCTGAGGTAAATAGAAAGATGGCCACCAAGAGTTTCCAAATCAGACCAGCAATGTCCAGAGGATGTAAGAGGCCAGTTCTTTCTGTGTCTTTCTTAGGAACAAGGCAACTTTTCCCCGAAGTTGTTAAATGTCTTTGTCTTATACTGGGATTAGTTCATACCCATTCCTTATTCAATTACTTGGAAATGAGATTACTATGTTAGATTTACCATAAACCCTTGAGGTAGAATGGATGTTGAAGAGTCTGCATCCATGATTATTACTCCAAGCCATAATTTTGCTTTAGTCATAAGGACAGATGGTGATACCAAAGGTGACATGATACTAAAGATGATGGGTAGGTGTATCAGTCAGGGTTCTGCAGAGAAATGCAAAAAAGAGAGAGAGAGAGATAAAAGGAGTTTTATAGGAATTGGCTTGCATGGTTATAGAGGCTGAGAAAAGTCCCCTGATCTACCAAATAAAAACTGGAGACCCAAAAAGCAAGTGGTATGATTCAGCCCAAGGCAGAAGTCCTGCGATGGCAGGGAGTTGTGCAGTGCTGGATGGTCTCCGAGCCCAAAGACCCAAGAATCAGGAGCTCTGATGTCTGAGGGTGAAAAGATGGACATCCCAGATCAAGAAGAGATGGGGAGTTTGCTCTTCTTTGTTCTATTTGAGCCCTCAGTGGATTAGATGATGCCCAGCCAACTGGGGAGGGCATATCTTCTATATCTTCAGGCTGCTGATTTGAATGTGAATCTCTTCCTGAAGCATCCTCACAGGCGCTCAGAAATGTGTTTTACCAGCTGTCTGGGCATTCCTCAGCCCAGGCAAGTTGACACACAAAACTGACTACCACACTAAGTAACAAAAATGTGTATACAGCCTGTATATTAGACATTAATAGCTTCTCCTGACAGTAGAGAGAACTTGAAAAATACTTAATGTATTTTAAACATCCACCTAATAATTTTGTGCTCCCTGTGAAAAAACATAATCAATAGTTCAGTCTAAAATACTCCAAATTCTATTAATAATTAGCAGAATCCAAATCAATGAGATTTTCCTGTATAAGTAAACATGTAGAAAAACTATTTGTGTGATGGGGGTATATGTTGATGATTTTATTTATTAGCTTCATGGCTCTGGACTTCCCTGGCGGCTCAGACCGTAAAGCGTCTGTCTACAATTTGGGAGACCCGGGTTCGATCCCTGGGTTGGGAAGATCCCCTGGAGAAGGAAATGGCAACCCACTCCAGGACTATTGCCTGGAAAACCCCATGGACAGAGGAGCCTGCTAGGCTACAGTCCGTGGGGTCGCAAAGAGTCGGACACGACTGAGTGACGTCACTTTCACTTTCACTTTCATGGCTTTGTTCATGATGATGAGTTATTTAAAACTAGGGTCATTCTTCCAGTAAAGGGAAAGATAATCTGTGTTCCCTGGAAAGACAGCCACCAGAATTTCTGACTTAGCTTATAAGAGTTTCAGTTTATGATTTTAGGGTACCTTACCATGAAACAAATAGTCAGACATGACTTAGTGACTGAACAATAACAACTGTGAAACAAAACTTAAGGGGCATCAGAATCACCTGGAGAGCTTGTTAAAATTCAGATTTCCAGGCCCCACACCTAGGGCATCTGATTCAGGAAGTCTAGGGTGGGATCTGAGATTTTGCATTTCTGGTCATTTTGCATTTATGATCATTTTGCATTTCGGATCAAAGTGATGCTGATGCTGTTGGTCTGAGCATTGCTAGACCAAGCCTAATCATTTGAGGTAGAAAGGATGCTGGAGGGTCCACTTCCATGATCATTTGCTGCTGCTCTTTAGTCACTAAGTCATGTCCAACTCTTTGCAACCCTGTGGACTGTAGCCCGCCAGGCTCCTCTGTTCATGGAATTCTCCAGGCAAGAATACTGAATTGCCATTCCCTTCTCCAGGGGCTCTTCCTGACCCAGGGAGCCAACCTGAATCTCCTGCATTTGCAGGTGGATTCTTTACCTCTGAGCCACCTGGGAAGCCCTCTGTGACCATTCTTGTTGTTATCCAGTCACCAATTCGTGTCCAACTCTTTGTGAGCCCATGGACTGCAGCACACCAGGCCTCCCTGTCCCTTACCATCTCCCAGAGCTTGCCCAAGTTCATGTCCATTGAATTGGTGATGCCATTCAACCATCTTCATCTTCTGTCGCCCTCTTTCGTGATAATTATTTTAACCAAAATTATATTAAGAAGCATTACTCTAAAATGTAGGCTTTTCTCTTGATCAAAAACAAACAGCTGTTAAATAATTAGGACTTATAGAAAGCTATAGTTTATGGCATTGGGCATTGTTCTGTTGTACCTCTTAAATTTCCATACAGATGTTTTCATTCTTGTCAAAACTGTCATACAGGGAACAGAAACTGATATTCTTGTAAAAGGATATAATCTTAATCTGCAACTTTGTCAAAATAGACAGTCAAAAGTAGACTTTGGGACAGATTTTTGTGGGGAAAAATCCCTCATTCTCCTAAATATGAAAATAACTTACTTCAGTTTGTCAGTGGATTGATTTATTGAATGAATGCAACTAGGTAATGAATTTTTTTGTAATGTGGATAATGACTTCCCAACTTATCTCTACATTTAACTATGTTTTCATATACTATATTGGATTTCCTTAAATTTCAAAGAGAGTTCTTGTATGAAATAGGTCCTCAGTGACAGTTGACTCACTGTTTTCTTATATTTCAGAGTTGACAACTATTCAGAGAGAACAATTGCTTCATCAATCACATCTGAAGGAAATGAAGAGTACTTTGAAGACAGCATTCCACCACCAGATGAACCACCACGAGAAAGTACCAGTGAAAGTAGATTTCGAGTAAGTCACTTTAGCGAAAGTCATATGACATCTTCAAATGGGACTAGCTCATCATCTTTGTCACTATTTCATTCGGAAGTACAGGAAATTTTGCTAAGGTGTAGCAGGTGCCCTAAAAATGAATGTGAAACAATACAGTTTTCATCAAAGAAATTATTTTCCATAATGAAAAGTAACAGAAGTAAAAATAAGACGTTTTCTTCTGACTTTAACTTTTCAAGAACTTCGAGAATCATTATAGAAAGTGAAGATCTAGATGTGGCACCATGCCCTCCTGCCCATCTGTTTCTTTCTAGAGACCAAGTCAGACTTCTGGAAGAAAATGTGAGAAATCAAAGCCCTCCAAAATCCAAAGCCACATTAGAGAATAAAACTACCTCTCTGTCCTCAGTCTCTCTAGAGCCCTTGATTCAGAATCAACATTCTGCTACAATGGACCTTTCTCCCCAAGCACAAACTTCTTTTTCCAGACAAAAGGCTACTCAGAATCAAGGATTTTCCAAAGCCCAATTTATTGGTCAAGCCCACCAATTTTTTAACAATCAGGCATCAGTCAACAGGCAGCCTGAGAGTGAGGCCAGATACTTTGCTCTGCCTCAAGATTTGGTGAGGGAACCACTTACTAGCAGCACCCAAGACTCCTTCCAGACCACAGACATGGATAGGTGCCAACATCTGATCCAAGTTCCACAGTCTACTGAGACTCAAGATTCAGTCAAGGGCCTAGGGTCTGATACAAAACACTTGGATGAGGCCCAGGATTCTGTCTGGTCTGAAGAGTCAAACAAGATTAAATATTCTATCCCAGTGCAAGACACTATTTTACAGGATGCCAGACATCTGGTTTTACCTCCGAGCCCAAATTCAGTTGATAAAGTGATGCCACAACGAGAGCATGTTAAGAGTGAAGGCCAGAAACAAATTGCTTCCTCAACATTAAACCAGTCTCCTTCATATGGCTCACTGCCTCTCATGACCAGGCAGAAAAACAGAAGAAAAACCTTACGCCATAAAAGTGAACTTAGCCTCAAAGATCCGCCTCAGAAGTCAAAGAAAACACCAGTTTCACAGGTACTTCAGACCACAGCATGCCACACTTCAGAGTGCAGCCAGTTAAGATATGAGCATAAAACTAAGAAGAAAAAGTTACATCAAAGAAAAGGTGTATCAGATATAGCGTCGCATTTTACGTATGCTTTCAAGCTTGTCCCTCCTTATATTAGGAAGTATTACAGGAAAAGACAAGTGAAATTCACTCCAGGTTTAACAGAATGTAGAGATTTTCTGCCGAAACCAGATCAGTCACTATGTGCAGAGAAAGTTAATTACATAGGGTCTGTTGAGGAAGAAGGAACCATGGGGAGTACTGAAAATGAAGAGCAGCATGGCAGAAACAATAAAGAACTAGAAAACATTTCACAAGAAATTCCATCTCAGCTAGAACAGTCTTTCATGGTCAATACTTATCAACAGAAAGTACCTTGTCCTTCATTAATAGAAACAAACTGGATGAATAAAGAGTCTCTTGAAGATCCAAAGGAAATGGATATTGGAGAGTCTTGTGCCCCAAATAGCGAAACAACATCTGACCTGCCTATAGCAAGGCAAGAGACACCTTTAGAAGAAGCCATATCAGAACCTTCGCAGAAATGTGTTTCCTCTCCCCAGATGGAGTCAGACAGAAACATGAAAACATGGGAGGACCTACGAGGTTCAGAGAATTCAAATCCTGCCCTTTCAAGCAGAGAGGAGTTACCAACGAGTATATCAGAAATGCAAAGATGCTTCTCACAGGGGAATACAGACAGAAAAGATCTTCTTGAAATTGTTCTGGAGTCTTCTGACATCAACTTGTTCATTCCCCTAGGAACTGAAAAGCATAAAAGCAGTGGACAACCAGCAGTTGTAGAAATTCAGGAGAGGCCAGAGGATGTAACTGAGAAGAAAAAAAACACATTAAGAGTTCACGTGATGGAAGATGACATAAGCGGAAGTGAGGAACTCGAATGCAACACTAGAAACAACATTAACAATATGCAAGATGAACGAATATCTCCTGCGTTTCATGAGGCCGCTCACACTGCCCTTTCTTTACCACCTCGTATGAAAATGCAGAGTGAATTAAAAACCAAGATGGATACATCAGAAATAGGACTTAATTTTTCTGCAGTAAAGCCAGACGAATTACCAGATGACAGGAAAATATATTTTTCCTTTGAGAAGAACTGTCTAGTTAAAAAACCACAAGAAGACAACAGAGAGGAAGAACAACAGGCTCCACAAGAAGCAGCTTTGCAGCTAACACCAGGTTTCAGGTTCAGCCTACGACTACAGCAGAAGCCCACATATGTCCAACTGGAACCAGGACAGAATAGTTCAAAAGGTCGAACCACTCAAAATAAAGACCTCGATGTTTACCCACAGACTCTTTCTACAGAGACAACTGTGGAGACTAACCCACACCCTGTGATGGATCCATTTCAAGTTGAGGTGAAGCAAAGCACAGACAGACCTACAGGCAGGGAAACTGCAGACCCAGTGCATCCTCTCACCGTGTTCGAGAGCTTGCCAGTTTTAACTGAATCAACAGAATGTGGTGTCCCTTTGGGTGGAAGCCCTGAGAAGTTTTTGGATGCTCAGATTGCAGAAGAAAAGCAGGACTTAGAAGGAGTTTTACCTGAAGTTACCCTGGAGTCTTTCCATAGGCATATGCCTCCTTTATCAAATTTGAAAAGGAAGAAAATCAGAAAAAAAATATCAGGAACCACAAATGTACTCGGTTTCAAATGTGTGATTTCGAAAGTAAAAAAGCCACCAAAATGTCACAGAAGAAGATTAAGAAGCAATTTCAAAATCATGATTAAACACATACTTCAAGATAAATCCATGGCAGATATGCTTCTGAATGTTACTGACCCTTGTCTGTCTATTTTGCCCCATGTTAGAATGCACAGCAGATTAAACGTAGGGAATCAGAGTCATACCAAGCTAAAACAAGAGACATCAGAAGCTGAAAGAGAAGACTATTTAGATATCATTAATAAAGGAAGTGACTCTGGAAACACACTAGAAGCAGCTCGGTTGCAGGAGGAAGTGAGTGGGGACCAGGAAGCTTCACCAGAAGCAGTCCTTGAGGATCGCTGGAACCTCAGATTGGATGAAGATCCAGAGAAAGAGCTCAAATCCATGAAAGAAATGCAACAACCAAGCACATTAGCAGAAATCATGGCAGAGTCTATTCACATGGCCACAACAGGCCCAGTTCATGTTGAGAATATGGAGAAAAGCCTGATAGCACCCACAGATTTAAGATGCGCTGAAGATGATTCTGAGATATCTCCTCCCACATCAGAAAAATCACTGATTGGAGACCCTTTAAACCAAACAAGAGAAAGTGATGTACCAGATGATGGAAGTGATACCAGGGAAACAGGTTACTGTTTCGCAGCAATGAAGGCGGAACGACCCAAAGACTTACCAGCAATGTTCCCAAAGACTTTTAATTGCCACATGCCTGTCTTATCTCATTCTAAAGTGAAGAAAACTAGAGTAAGATGTTCACGCATAGAATGTAGAGTGAACTCCAAGTCTGTACCTATGAAGGCATTGAAGCCATCCATTTCACAAATGTGTGATATCACCGGTCATCAAAGAAAGAAACTGGAATCTGACTTTAAGGCCAAGTTTGAAAAGATCGGCCAAGCTAATGGACTAGAATATGAATTTTTAAACACCCTTTACTCTCCTGTGCATAGCAGGTTACCAGGAGCGATAAAGAGCTTCTCCCATGTTCAACCAAAGCTCTGGGGTCTAGCCGTTGAAGAGAGACCACTGTATGTTGATTTTTTTGATGAGAGTAATGCACTCTGTGACAGAGTAGAAAAAGGACAAGATGTAGAGGAAAAGGAGCAAAAGACTTTGCTAATAACAGCTCCGCAGCATACCCAGTACCTCTGGATCAATGGATGTCAAGGAAGGGAGACTCACCTTGCTGAACCAGACGCAGGCCTGCACCGTTTAACACAGGAGCAAGATACACAGCACCAAACATGCTTTAAACAAGCTGCTTTGCAGACTGATGTCCAGATGGGTCCTCGAGAAGCTAAGGAACTCCTGAAGACCAAGAAACCAGAAGATGACCTAACAGCCCCTGCGGGTCTGGAGGTTCTACCTCCCGAGGCAGGGAACTCATCACCTGTGAAACTTTTGAGCATTCCAACAGAGTGTGGCGTAGCCTCTGGTGGAAATCTTACAAGGGAACGAGGTTCTTATTCTGTGGATAAAAAGTCAGCGTTACCAGAAAGTTTGCAAGTGATCTTCTTGCAGTCTTCTGGTTCTACTGACACTTCCGTTTCTAAATCTCAAAGAAAGAAAAACACACTAAAATTAGCAAGAAAGCAAACAACAGTGAATTGTAGATACAGAGCTATGAGAGAACAAAACCTATCCACTCTGTGTATGCTCCCTGGCAGTCAGAGAAAGGCATTGCAATGCAATTTTCAAAGGAAGGATTTACAGCAAAATAAAAACACAGGAGATATGTGTTCACCTGTCATTCTCTCCAGGGTGCCTGTTTGGCCCAACACCAAAATGAGCATCGGATTAAATGTGGAGACAGATACCCAAAGGATAACAAGGCTTGATCATAGGCAAATGCAAGAGAAATCACCCAATGAAAGAAAAGTATGTTGTCCAGCTTCTATGGATATGAGTACTTTACCTAACAGTGTGAAAGATAGGAAACAGAAGGGGGCAGAGGAACAAGATTCACCAATTCCAGAGAGTGGCCAAGGCTTCATATTCAGTACATATCAGGAGCAGGATCATGACCTTATCAAATCAGATGAGGGGCAGAAACAAACAGGAAGTATAAATATCTATGTACAACCACAAACACATTTTGCAGAGAGTATTTTGAGCTCTGCTTCATGCCCAACATTGGATCCATTTCAACTGAGAAAGCTAGAGAGCGATGCTAGGTTTTTTCCTCCAACATCAGGAGAAGCAAAGTTTGATGAAAAAATATTTTCTGCAAGAGAAGGTGGTATTCCATCTGAGGCAAACCATCAAAAGGGACAAGCTGGTGGAACTGAAAAGGAAGAGAAAGTGACTTTAGATTTCTGCATGGCTGCTTTATCTTTATCCAAAGGCAAGAGAAACTTCAAACAATATTCAGACATGAAAATCTTGAAGAATCCCAAATGTGGAATTTTAAAAGCAAAGAAACCACCCATTTCACACATGCTCAATATCAAGGGTGGTGCTAGACGAAATCGTAGGAAAGCATTGGGATATAACTTGAACACCAAAATGGGACAGGTAGGTCAGGGTACAAAAATGGCAGACGGCAGGGACTCCCTCCTGAACATCATCCCTGCCATTAACAGATATAGTGACCAAGAAGGGAAAAAAGACATGTTAGGAGAAAAAAGACTCAGTTCCGAACAAGTAATGCAAAATATACCCCCACACGAAAGGAATGTGACTCCAGATGACCCCGAAGAAGGTGATCTTCAAGATGAAGAAAGTAAACAGGAGATGTTACTAAAAGTAATTCCACAGCACAGCCAACATTTCATACTCTGTTCAGACCAGACGAAGGAACTTGAGCTTCACAAACCAGGAAAGAAAGGATGTGGGGAAACTCTGTTTTTTACCAAACAGGACATCCCCCAGCGCACACAGCCTGCAGACCCAGTGCAGGCAATGCAGCCAAAGAGCAGCCAGCAGACACAAAACGGCACAGTGTGGTCAGCGAGTTCAAACCTTCCTCTTCTAAAGTCAAACGAATCACTAACCGGTCAAGTTGCAATTGATACAATGAAATGTGACGTCCCAAGTGATGAGAGCCACCTGGGAGAACTGGATGATCATGGTAAAGAGGAAAAGTCAGAGTTTAAAAAAGATCTACAAGCACCTGTCCCTGAGTCTTCAGCTACTGCCACACCTGATCCCCCTGAACCTAAACAGGGGAGAAAGACATTTACATGTAGAGCCTTAAAAAGTAAAATGAGTCCCAAGTGTGTTGCTATGAAGGCAAGAAAGGCACCAGTGTCACAGATATTTAACATCCCTGGGAATGGCTGTCTGAAAACCCTCCCTTCGAAAGCCCTGCGATCACAGATAATTGAGTTTTTGATTGAGATAAAATCCTCTGGGGCGCTAGAAGATGTTACTGCAGAGAGAAAGGAAGGAGGAGCCCAAGAACTGCTGGCAGCAATGCTGGAGTTCTGGGAGGCAGCCACACTTGCTTTACCTGTGTCGAAAAGAGAGAGAAACCACTCAGAACTTACAGACAAGATAAATAAAATGAGGCCCAAATGTATCACTTTGAAGGCAAAGAAGACACCGATTTCCAAGACATTTAATGTCACAAAACGTGGTGTGCCAAGCCGTGGTAGGCAATTTGAAGGCAATTTCAAAAGCATGAGGAAACAAGGTCAGTCACTGGCAGTCACCACGCCGAAGGCCACTTCCTCTCCCATGTCGGTTTCACTGGACATGAAGGTGCATAACAGAACCAAAGTAGAGACAGACATGCCGGGGAAGACGAGTTTCCATCCTGAGCTACAACAGCAAGGACACTGGCCGGATGGAGGGGGAGCCTCGTGTCCCTATTCGAGGGCCGAGAGGGAAAAGGCCAGGAAGGAACTCAAAGGCCACGGTGCAGAAGCAGCGCCTCGGAATTTCCAGCACCTCACTTCCAGTGCTCATCATATGAAGGAGGCTTGCTTTGTGAAATCAGATCTCAAACGGAAGTATTCAGCAAGGGGGAAAATCCCAGAATCACTAACCATAGCAGAGGAGCTGCAACAACGCACGTTTTTCGCACAAAGTGTCTTGCGTTCTGTGTCTTCCTCTATTTTGAATTCACTTCCATCTGAGAAGGCATCAAAAAGGACAAAAACACAGAGGTCAAGGATTTTATCTCCAGCGACAGAGAAATCACTCGGCGAATCTTTAGCTGTTAAAGTACCAAGTGACGTCCTGCCTGAAACAGACCCAGCAAAGGAACCTGCTAATTCTAGTCCAGAGGGAAAGAAAGAATTACAAACAGATTCACAAGGCAGAGCCCTACAGTCTCTCGGTATCTCCAGGCCGGATTCATCTGAAATTAAAGGGTTGAGAAACGCAGCATTGATCCCTACGTCTCGAACTGGGGAAGCCCAGATGGCATCAGTTTTGAAGACAACTAATACCACTAGTCCCAGTGCCCCCAGCCATGGAAAGGAACTGGTCTACACCTTTGATAACATGGCCAAAGAGTTATCTCAGAGTATGTCAGATATATTTATGAATGCTTCTTTTTCACCTACACCTGTTTCACCTGCCACCAAAACACATAGAAAACGGAAAGCCAAGAAAGACCCAGTCGAAGGCAGCATTATACAGCTAAAACCAGAGGACAGGAAAAGAGCGTGTAAAAGGTGCAGTGCCTTGGGCACCACATCTCAGTCAGGACGGCAAAATGAAAGAGAGGGCAAGGAAGTTGCAGTCAAAACAGAAAGCAGAAAAGATGAAAATATGCTTATTACAGAGCGAGACATGCAGCAACAAACACTAGTTTCAGAAAATATATTGGAGTCTACCTGTTCTCCTCTGATAATTCCATTTCAAACTGAAAAGGTGAAGAAGAACATCCCACCATATACAAACATACTGCATAGAAAAAATGAAAAGATTCCACGTGTGAAAAGAGAGAAAGCGATGGTTGATGGTCTTTTAATTGTTGAGGCAGGGTGTCGGACTCCATCTGCTGGGAATCCCACAAGGAGGCTGGATGCTTCCAGTCCAGCTCCCCTACCACCTGAAGAAGAGAAAGACATAAAAACTCAAAAAGTAACAAAATACACAGCTGATCAAAATACCCCACTTCCCACATCAGGGATCTCAGCACTTGGTGATTCATGTAATGAAAGCTGTAGAAGGAAAGTGGGTGGTTCTATTGTCAAGAAATATAAAGAGTTGCAAAGAGATTTACTAACAATATCCACAACATCTGTTTTGTCTGAATCTAGAAGGCAGAAAAAAGCACTAAAATTTCCAGAATGGAAAGATCTTATGGGTCCCAGATATATAACCATGAAGACAAAGAGGCCTCTTTCTTCACAGGTGCTTAATATCACTGAGCATGGTCATCAGTACTGTAAAAAGAAACAGGAATGCTATTTAAAGTCTGTGATAAAAGACAGGCAACAACATAAATGTATAGCTGATGCATTTTCATCTCTCACACCTGTTTCAATGGATAATAAGATAGATATTGAAATTGATAGCACACTCACAACAGGGACAGATCAACCAAGAGTACAAACACACAACCACACCTGCCCAGAGCTAGAGAAATCACTGAGTGCTGGGGAAGCACGGGAGGCCAATTTGATTGATACACAAAGCAGATCCAGCAACACAGGGAGAGTGAGTGTGCCACATGAGAAGGAAGAGGAAAATGTCCCAGAAATATCAGCAGAATCAGTTCCACACAAGAGCCAATATCTCCGTTTCACTTCTCACCATGTGAAAAATCTTGGCCCTTGCAAATCAAAACCTAAACTGGATAGTTCAGAAGGCAGAAGTTCTTGGAATCTGTCTTGTGCAGCACAAAACATGAGGCAAGAAGAACACATTAGAAAAACTATTTTAAAGCCTGTCTCTAAAAGCGTGATGACTTTAATTCGAGTCCAAACACTGAAGAAAGTTCTTCACACTCAAGAGGAAATCCAACACATGGCAGATCTAAAGACCCCATTTCCAGAAGCTGGGAAATCAGAGACTGGTTCCTTACACTGCGATGGTGTCTGGGATGGAAATCCTAGGAGGAAAGGAGATAGTCCTATTTTTAAGAAAAAGGCAAGGAGTCAGAGTGACTTACCAGGAACAGTCTTAGAGCCTTTAGGTTTCTCCAGCCTTGATTCATCTGAACCTGAGAGCCAGACTCATGCAGTAGAGGCTGTAGGCAAGGAAAGTACACTGAGTCCCAGGCAGGCGACTCTGCAGGCAGGGGAGCTGCCAGTCTTACAGGAGCTTACTAGCACGAGGTGTCTTACCGGAAACCATAGAGAGAAAACCCACAAACTTAAGACCAAGGCAAGAGAGAAGCAATGGAATGAAGGTGCAAGAAAGACATCATTCCATGCCAGCGAGGGAGCTAAGAGTCCACCAACCACGTTAGTGACTGATAAACTCTCATTTGATACAGCAGTGAGGGGCAGTCTGGATAACCATGGAACACTTCACAAAAATCTAGGTGATTTTGTTACAGAGAAAAAGGCAGAGCTGGACGAAACCTTAGCCACAGTTCTCCTGGGGCCTTTTGATTTATTCATGCCTGTTTTATCTGACTCTGAAAGCCAGATAAACACAGTGCAAGAGAAAATCATACCGAAACGCAAATGTTCAGTGATGAAAAAAAAGGAGCCACTCATTTCACAGCTATTTAAAATCAGTAGGCAATCTGCCACAAAACAGAGGACGAAATTTAGATCCAAGGTAGAAACCAAAATGAAAGAGATGCTCTCAGGTAAAAATGCAACTGATATGTATACAAATGCCACTTACTTCGAAGTGGATACCTCCAACATTAGAAGGCAAAGCAGATTCCAAACAGAGGCAGACAGAATATCAGGGTTTAATCCTGTACAGCCAACACACACACAGTTGCCAGTCGAAGACAGAGTGGTTTTACAGTCACTTAATGCCACAGGTCCTGCTGCTTTAAGCATTAACAAAGAACAGGAGATAGACACACACAGAGAGAAAGCTGTGTTAAACACAGACCTAAAATCTACAGATGCTTCTCCATCTATTCCACCACATACAAAAATGGAGCAGTCACCTAACACCTCGAGTAACTATGAAGAATCTTCTGAAAAGAGAAATGCCCTAAAGAAAGCAAAAGGTATGGAGGAAAAAGAGTGTGAACAACAGGTCTTGTCTGGAACATCTTCACAATATACCCAGTCACTTGAGTTTCTACAAAAGAAACAGCAAGAACTATATGTCTCAGGAAACATCCAGAACTCTGCTTATGCTTATACACCTCTATACCCCCAAATCCTAAACCATCAAGCTAATGCGAAAGCAGCAGGTGTAGAAAGCACTGTGCCTACTGAACAGGTAAAATCGAAGGCAAAGAAACCATTTGTTTCCCTGGTGTATAACACAGCAGGGCATGGAACCCGAAGCCACGAAAAGGAGACAAGGTTTAACACCAAGAAGCAGAAGCCAGGGTTCCAGCAAGAAAAAACTGAGGTAGAATTCTCTCTGAAAACTATCTGTGACCCTGGGTCTATTCCACCTCAGATTCAAGAGTTGATGGAAGCAGAAAGGGAGAAAGGCAAGCCACCAAGGCCGGAGAAATCGCTGAACACAAGACAAATAGCATTTTCACAGTTCCTTGCTAAGAGTGCCAAATCCAGAAATAGGAAAACCTTTAGACAGTGTATCAGAGAGCAAGAAGAAAATTGCCAAATTGCTTCGCTGGACCTCTTCCCACAGTGTAGATATCGATTCGTGATGAGACAGCAACTGAAGAAGAGCCCCACCCATGTCAAATACACAGTAAATTTGAAAAGAGAAGCACATCCTGCTCAACTTTCTCCAAAGACAGCAAGCTGCTCCACCACATTTGACATCTCAAGAGTGAGATTACACACAAAGCGCCAGCGCCTCATTGCCCTGGGAGTAAAGGAGGGAGACAGAGACAGGGTCCAACCTCCAGTGTCAACTCTGCAGAGGACGGAAGTATCTGAGAAAACAGATATTTCTTTAAGTTCAAAAGGACAGAATATGTGTCTTCCAGAGTCAGATGCTTCTCAAGAGAAGACTTGCAAGGAACAGGATCTGCTGAAGGAAGGAAGTAATTCGAGGACACTGGTGGAGCCTACTTTGTACTCCATTACGGAAACCTCTCATTTGGAAAATACCATTCCAAATCAACTGGCAAGAGATGGCTTAAGAGAAACTGATACCTTACAAGGTTCAAAAGGACAGACGTTTCTTTGTGCAAACGCAGAAGCCCGGCAATATACACCTGCAGTGGAGATCGGAGACGTGAAACCAGATCCCATTCCGGAATGTCTCCTGGATTCAGCATCTTGCCCCAGTGAGGAACTTCATGTAAGAGAGGCAGGAAATGCAACACGGAAAGAAAGAGTTAGCATCCCTGTTGTTCCAGACGTCGATCTATGGGAAACCGAGATGCCAAAGTTAACGAACCTTCTATTAACATCAAATGAACAAAAAATAAACTGTTCCGAAAAAGAGAGGACAGAGCAGCGAAACAGTGCTAACCCGAAGAAAGGAAATCTTCTGGAATTCATTTCCTCTTGCATATTGTATCAACTCCATAATGAAAGGCGAAAGAAAGAAATCTCAGCCAAAGGAATGAGTTCAGCGGTTTTGAGTCCAGTGGTCCAGAAAGCATCAAACACAGTAGATACTCCAGTGGATCAACCTCCGTGCTCAGGAAGAAGAAAAGAACATCAACAGGAAAGTACACGCAAGGCTCTCCCAACATCTCTTTCTCATTCTATGATGAATATATTTCAGATTAAATTGCCAGGAGTAATGAAGGCAGCAAAGGAAGTAGATAGGCCAAGGCACCACAATTCAAATACAGAAGGAATCGGCTTGCCTGGTGCAGGAACAGAAGAGCAACCAGAATGTGTACAACGTATTTGGCCAAATCTTGCTTCTGATCCTTCAAGAGATATATTATTTCAAAGTAAGATGCCGTATGAAAAGACAATATCGGAAGAAGTAGTTAGCACTGTGGAGTATACTCCAAGTTCAGAAGGACACGGTTCACATATTACAGGAAAAGGAGGCCAGCAAGAGAAATGGATGTCTGAGACCCTTCAAAAGTCCACATCTCACTCCCAAGCAGGTCTCCATCAAACTAATATCTCAGTGCAAGAAGTAAAGTTTGATGACACAAGTAAGATGCATTCCGAATATTCAACTCCACAGGCTAAGGAAGCATTAAAAGGAATGGATGTTATTTTTGGATATACACAAAACAGTGAAAAAGGACAAAACTTACCCAGCGTGGAACAAAAGCAGCAGCACCTACTGATTCCCTCTGAGAATTTTCCCTCCCTGAAAATTCCCTCTGAGCATACATCTTACCCTCAAAACAATCCCTGGCCCCTGCCGCATTTAACGCCTCAGACAAAGGAAGCATTATCAGAAGTAGGTAATGTGTCGAGCAGGACAAAAGGATTAGACTTGATTTCTAAAGAACAACTAAATACTCAACGTGAGTGTGGCCTGGAATGGACCGTACCCTCAGCTCCTCCAACGCAAATGACGAGACAAAATACAAGGCCACCTTTAGACTCATCCAGTGAAACTGCAAAATATCAGAATGTCTCGTCGCTGAAAGGAAAGAAATTATTAGATGGGGAGCAGATAATTGATTCAATAACAAATGTTAGCTCCCCCAAGCTAAGTGTTAGAAAGAAGGTGCACTTACGTAAAGCATGTCGAAAAAAAGTACAAAAAGAGGTGTGTCTACCTGGATTTTTTTCACATTCTCTTTCTATCCATATGCCTCCTTTGCCTGAAAATAAAAGACAGAAGAATGACCTAAAACAAGGAGTTGAGAAAGACATGGTGCCCACCCAAAGGACCTGGGAGAAATTGATATTTTCAAACATATTTAATACCACTGACTATGGTGGCCCAGGCAACAGACCAGACCTGCCGAGGAAGATAAAAGAGAAAATGGTAAATTTGAAACATAGAAAGGTTAAACCTGATTTGGTTGTGACAGATGTATATGAGTCCATCCCGTCTCTCAAACTGAATATAAAGACAGCTGATGAGATTATCTCAAATAATGTAAAACGAATTAAACAACTTATGTCGCAGAGAAAGGAGAAGATTAGAATAAAGGGAGTTGATGTGAAAGGAACAATGGATCCCAACATTACCTTGAAGGCAAAGAAACCATCACGATCATACCTGCGCAGTGAAAAGGAATTGCCAGGGCAGTTGAACATTATAAAGCAAGAGAGCGAGGGGCAGACAGGCAAAGGTATGTTAGGTGTGAAACTGACAAACTTGTTTGCTGCTGTACCATCTCTGTCACCTCTTGATTTGAATTTAAGAACAAAAGGCGGAAGAGATTCTTCAAGAATACCACAGACCTACCTTCCACCGCTAAAGCTCCAGGCAACATCAAATATCAGGAAAGCATCATTTGCAGAGTCAATTAATAGAGAGAGTTTAAGCAACATAATAGAATCAAAACGTTGCCCACAGCAAAAGAGGGAAGATGGAGACAATATAGGATACATGACAGATAAAAGGGACTGCAAAAGGGCCACTTTTAAAAGAAAGAAAAAACTTTTCAAACACACACCGAATGCAAACGAACCGCAGTGGAACAATAAAGAGCAAGAGCAAACGATGCAGGAAAATGAAAGTGATGGAAAGGTAGCTCTGAATAAGCCCCGTGCCTCCATTCCATCTTCTTCTCCCCTGGAGCAGGGTCCTGGAGTAAAAGAAGCGGCATCACAAACAGTTTCATGGTGCTGCCCTCCATCACTGACCCTCCAGGAACTGTCAGATGCAGTGACAGCATGTAAGGAGCCAGCTGATGATATTTTAAGCAATATAGCAAGATCAAAATATATGTCACAGGAAAATGAAGACAGAGTGGGCATGGCTTTGAAAGAGATAAGGCATCCCCAAAGAATGCCTCTGGAGGTGAACCAGTCTCCAGTTGCCCAGGAATTGCAGGTGAATATCAACGAAAAAGAAGAAAAGATGCAGCAAGATAAAGGTAAACAAGTCGGGATTCAGAGACAGTCCTGTGTTCCCATCTCTTCCCCACCTTACTCTAAAGTGGACACAAGAAGGAGAGGAGAAGCAGTCGTGCTAAGAAGAACAAGACCCTGTTTTCTAGAACCCAAACCCCAGGAGCCATCAGACACGGGAAACATAGCATATGAAAAGTCTGTTTCCAGTGATATCTCAAACAGGGTAAAACAAGCTAAAGAGCATGCGATCCAGGAAGAAGAGGAGAGAGTTAACATGGAAGAAGTCTTCCTTTTGAAGAAAAAGAATTCACCACTTTCACAGGAAATCCGGCTGGACGTCAAGGAGCAAAAGAAAAAGACACATAGAATTCAAGGTGAACCAAGTGTGATTTTGATCTATACTTCCAGACCTGCCACTTCTTTTAACTTGAATACAAGAATAATAGAAGCAGATGACAGAGCTGAAGTAATAAGATACTCTTGTTCAGAACTACCCCACCAGAAATCATCAGATGTAGTGAAAAAAGCAAATCGAGACTCAACTGAGATAGGTATCATAAGCAAGGTACAAGGAGCAAAGGACTTTATGCCCCAGAAAGGAGAGGATCAAGGAGAAACAGCCAATATGAATTATATGAGGTACTCCAAAGAAATAAGTTCCAAGGCAAGGGAGTTCCCACTTCCACACATTCCCAGTAACCCTGGGAGCCACAGCCCCCAGACTAGAGATGAGCCAGCAAATAGAAGAGAAAACCCGGGTCATGCACAGGAAAGAAAAAGTGAACTAGATGAGGTCCTGACCGGACTTTGTCCCCCTCAGTTTACATCAAACAAAGGCAAGAAGGAGAACCAAGGAGCTCTCAAATCCTGTCTTCCACCGTTAGGGCGCAGGAAGTCATCAGATGCGCAGGAGTTAAAATATACAGTGTCACCTCTGAGTGAGACCTCAAGTGATTCAAAAAGAACAAACTACATGACGTGGGAAGAAAAGGATAAAGCAAATATTTTTGTGAGGGACCCAATGCATCCCAAGTCCTTAGCTCTGAAGGTAAGGAAATCCCCGCTTTTCCGTATGCTCGAAGCAAAGAAACTGCAAGTGAACATTAAGGAGCCAGTGAAACGGGAGCAGAAAGGGAGAAGGGACACAGTTGTGATTCTGAGCAAAATCTTCCCTTTTGTCACTTCTTCAACTCATCTTAAATCTGACACGATGAAAGAAGACAAAGGTGGTCCAGGAGTCCTAAGGCACTCTGTGCCATATCTCAAGACCCAAGCCTCACGGCCTTCAGTACAGAAAGCACCTCTAAAGTCAACTGATAGAAAGAAAGAAAAACAATATCCGCCACCAACAGAAAGCAACAGAGCACACGCAACAGTTGTGAGAGGCGCAATGCCTGCCAGTGGCTCAGACTTCAAGGCAAAGACATCATCCCCCCGTCCCATGCTCGGTGTCACCAAGCACGATGCTTTGAGCAGGAGAAAGGAAGTGCGCCCAAGCGTGGAGGAGAGCACAGGACAGGGGCGGGGGCGAACAGGAGAGCCTGGTGTGACTGCAACAACCCCCACCCCCGCCTTGCCTTCTCCATCAGACCGTAGACTGGATGCAGGAATCAAAGAAGACAAACACTCGCCTGCAGTCACGGGATTCTCTCCACCATTCCAGCTCCTTGAGTCATCGGGTGCAGGGAAAATCAGACATGCAGATTTCAGTCAAGGTATTAGCTCGTGTAATATAACAGTAAGAGCTAACGGACGTGTGTCGTATACAGAGACAGAGATCAGAGTAAAAAGAAAAGATGAGAAAGATAGAACACACCCCAGAATCACAGCTGTGGAAGCCCAAACATCCCCACTTACACATTTACTCAGTAGAAACAGACTGCCTTTGAATGTCAAAGAGCAAGGGAAGGAAATGCAGGATGGCAATGGTGAGCTGGGAATGGTTCTGAGGGAAACTCGTGCCTCTTTACCTTCTCCATCTTACCTGAGACAAGACACTAGCAGAAATGAAAAGAAAGATGCAGAAAGAATAACGCAATTCTGTTTTCCACCACTGAAGATTTTTGATCCACTCCACCTAAACACAAAAGCAGATGCTAAGTCATTTGATGGTTATTTGTTAAAAAACAAAGCTAGACTCAAAACAGATAATGAAGACAGAGTGCTTCCAATATCTGTGCATCAGAAGGCAAAAGAATTACCACTTTCACATGATACCAAAGAATCACAGTGCAAAATGAAAAAGCAAAAGAAAATGGTACAGAGAGAGGACAGTGAACTAGCTACAAGATTGAAAAACGTCTGTACTTCTTTACTGACTCTACCATATCTTAAATCTGATACACCAGAAGGAGAGAGGTACGTGATAAGAATCACAAAATTGCCTCCCCCACAAGCAGAATCACCTATTGTACTTACCCACAATCTAACTGACCTTCAGGGAAAAACTAAAGGGAAGGTTTGGGAAGATAAACAGGAGCCAGGTGATGCCATGCAAACTGAGACCTGTGCTTCTCTATCTTCTTCTCTTCACCTTGATGAAAACACCAGCATAAGAGAAGAGGGCATGTCAATGCTACCAAGATCCTCTTTGCCCCCAGTAAACTTCCAGAAATCATCAAGTTCTGAGGAAGTGATACATGTAGAGTCAATGGCGAGTTGTACTGTCATTAGTCCCCGCAAAGAAAAATATTTGCCCCGGAACAAGAAAGAGGACGGAGTAGAAAGAAGAAACTTTGTGTCTCCCAAACATCAACGAAAGTGGATGCAGGAAAGTAAAGATGAACCAGGTATGGTTCTGATCAAATTTTCTACTTCATCCCCGTCTCTCTCTGCCCTCAAATTGGATAAAGAAGTACAAGTTGATGATGAAACGCTAGCACGTACAAGGTCTATTTTGCAGAGAGTATCATTTGGAGGGAAATTATATACAGACACAACTAGTGGTGATACTACGGAAGAGGCTCAAAACCTGACCAAATCTACTTCATCACCATTTCTCCCTGCCCTCAAGTTGGATATAGAAGTACAAGTCAATGATGAAATGCTAGCATGTAGAGAATCTGCTCTGGGGAGAATGTCGTATGCAAGAGAAGCAGTACATACAGAGACAATTAGTGGTAATACCATGAGAGATGCTCAAAACCTGACCAAAATTTCTACCTCATCACCACCTCTCCCAACCCTCAAACTGAATAAAGAAGTACAAGTCAATGATGAAATGCTAGCACATACAAGGTCTGTCTTGAGGAGAATTTCATATGCAAGGGAAATATTACACAGAGATTCAATTAGTAGTGACATCACAGTTCAGTTCAGTTCAGTTCCAAAAGATGGTCAAAACCTCACCAAATTTTCAGCTCCATCACCATATCGCTCTGCCCCCAGACTGGATAAAGAAGTTCAAGTCAGTGATGAAATGCTAGCACGTAGAAGGTCTGTTCTGGGGAGAGTAGCATATGCAGGGGAAATAGTACACAGAGATTCAATTAGTGGTGAGACCATGAAAGATGGTCAAAACCTGACCAAAATTTCTGCTTCATCACCATTTCTCCCCACTTTCCAATTGGATAAAGAAGTACAAGTTGATGACGAAATGCTAGCACATAGAAGGTCTGTCTTGGGAAGACTCTTATATGTAGGGGAAATAGCACACACAGATTCAGTTAGTGATGATATCACAAAAGCTGGTCAAAACCTGACCAAATTTTCTGCTCCATCACCATCTCTTTCTGCCTTCAAATTGGATAAAGAAGTTCAAGTCGATGATGAAATGCTAGCACGTAGAAGGTCTGCCTTGGGGAGAATTTCATATGCAGGGGAAATAGTACATACAGAGACAATGAGTGGTAACACCATGAAAGATGTTCAAAACCTGACTAAATTTTCTACTTCATCACCATCTCTTCCTGCCCTCAAACTGGATAAAGAAGTACAAGTTGACGATGAAATGCTAGCACGTAGAAGGTCTGCCTTGGGGAGAATTTCATATGCAGGGGAAATAGTACATAGGGGTTCAATTCATGGTGATACCACAAAAGATGGTCAAAACCTGACCAAATTTTCTGCTTCATCACCATATCTCTCTGCCCTCAAGCTGGATAAAGAAGTACAAGTCAATGATGAAATGCTAGCACTTAGACAGCCTGTTTTGGGAAGAATTTCATATGCAGAGGAAACAGCACATACATATTCAATTAGTGATGATATCACAAAAGATGGTCAAAACCTGACCAAATTTTCTATTTCACCACCATCTATCCCTGCCCTCAAGTTGGATAAAGAAGTACAAGTTGATGATGAAATGCTAGCACATAGAAGGTCTGCTTTGGGGAGAATATCAAAGACAGGGCAAATGATACATACATATTCAATTAGTGGTGATTCCAGGAAAGATGTTCAAAATGAGGAACAACCTATTCCTGAGGAAGAAGAGAGGGACAGAGAAAAATCAGTAGATAGGAGAGGTGTGACACACACCAAATATATAATTTTGAAGTCCAAGAAATCGCCGCCTTCATATACACTCCACAGATCAGAATTGTATCTGAACCTTGAAGGGAAAGAGCAAAAGAAACAGGAAGCTCGAGGTAAACCACCTGGTAAGATGGTAAGAAATATTTATCTTGCCACACCTCCAACTAAACTGAAATTGGACAAAGGCACACAAGTAGATGACGGAAAGCTTGGAATTAAGAAACCCTCTCTACTTCCACGAATGATTTCAGCATTATCAGATGCAAAGAAGAGAACAGATACAAAGGGAATCAGTGGTGATGTAATAAAAAGAAAACAATGTATGTCAGAGAAAGAAAAAAAGCTTGATGTGAAAAATGTAGATATGAGGCTACGGACCCATCACAAAAAATCAGTGATTTCACCAATTCCAGATATCCTTAGTACAAAGAAATTTGTGTTGAATGTTATTAAAGAGCCAGGGGAAAAAGTACACAAAGATACAGATGAACCAAGTATGGTCCTGACAAGGACTTTTCTTTCTATCCCTTCTGCACCTCTTTATTTAGATTTAGAGAGCAAAACAGACAAAGACACACCAGAAATCACAGGATCCTCTGGTTCACAGCAACATCTCCAGGAAACATCAGATACCCAGAAAACAGCAATGAGAGAATCAGCTGCTGGTGAGAGGGAAATTGTTAAAAATGCAGAATGCTCAGTGCCAAAAGACGCCATGCAACAGTGGACATCAAACTTTGTGATCAGTGTACAGCAAAGGAGGGAACCTCTACAAGTCACATCTGAAGGAGATGTGAGTCGGTTACTTTCAAATTCACAGCAGGAGGACTTTTATGTCACAGGGTATGGTACTATAAAAAGTGGGAAAAGGCTAGAATGTTTCTTTGCAGGGTCAGAGGCTCAGCAAGAAAAATACAAACCAGAAACTTTGGCTACAATTCTTTCCTTCCCCATGATGGATCTCACTAAAATGGAAAGTCTGAAGAAAGAGACAGAAATAATGAATCACTTAAACCATAAGATAAGTCCTCACCTTCTGGTTTCACTGCCAAGGAAATTATCCAGGGAAATATGTGCCACACTCGGCTCCCCTGTCAGTTCAGCATTTTCTGCTTCCAAGCAAGATGTCCACCACCAACAAGAAGCTTTATCACAAGCATCTCCAGCATCTATAGATCTATGTAAACTGGATAAGCCAGAAGAAGATAGACAAAACAATGGAAAAACAAAGGAAATGTCCCCTCCCAACGTGTTAGCACCACAGATAAAGGAACCCCTTGAGGAAATGAATCTCACAGAGTCAGATGCACTCCAAAATGCAGATCAAGAAATTGTCATGAAAAAGCAAGTGGTGCTGCAGTCTGGGAGTGGACAGAAGACCAGAGTGGATTCTAGTCTTTCTCTGAAAATTCCACTGCAACATGTAAAGCAAAGGACATCATTGGAAATAGATGTGCACAGGCAAACTACAGTGTGCCCTGGAATACAAACGCTTCCAGGAATACGAACAGGTATGACAGAGTTTGATGCCCAAAGAGGGAAAAAGGAGCAGACATTGCTTGTTCCAGATAAAGAGGCACACAGTCTAGAAGCGCTTCAGAAGTCTGTTTCCTCCTGGACTTTTCCACTTCAATCTGGAGATGCAGGGGGAAAAAACGAAACTGACCCTGGCTCTACTGGAAATCTGGAGCAAAAAAAGTTAGAAATGAAAGAAGGGATATTAAAAATAGATACAAACATAGCTGTCCGTCTAGAAGAGGACAGAATAGAAATGCACAAACACACCATTGTTAATCTGGAGGAGGAGACAATAAAAATGGACACAAGCAATACTGTAAATGTGAACACGGCATCTCTAAAGGCAGAGGAGCCTCAGATTAAGACTCAGGTAATCACTCCCATGGCAAACAGATGCCCAATCAAGCAAAAACAGAAAAAGGAACAAGAAGTGTCCAGTGCAAAACATAACATTCAACTACAAAAAATGCTTCAAAAACATGCTCTGGATTCATTTTATGCCTATATTCCTCTTCCTCCCAAATTAGGAGGCCAGAAAGGCAGATTAACAATAGCAGACTTGAAAAGAGAATTGGGCCCCAAACATTTAAATATGAAAATCCGAAAACATCCAATTCCACAGATTCTAGGCAACACGGGACGAGGTACTCCAAGCAATCGAAAGAAATTAGAGTATAATTTTAACAAATCAAAGAAAATAGCTTTGAGAAGAGGAGATGCCTCAGAAATATTTATCAGAAGTCTTTCTATTTCCACAGTGAGTCCATCTCAGACTAAAGACCTGGTAAAATCTCAGACAAACCTAGAAAGTGCAAAGAGAACCCGTATTTCAGAATTCCAGAAGAAATCACCAAATACTAGTGAAACTATGAAGAGGGACAGTTCAAGCATTGTGAAAGAAAAGAACCAGAATTTTACAAAGACAATTCCACAGGATTCCCAGCCCTTCATTGTAGACAAACAACAAATGTGCAAACTTCCTAACACCAAATCAGAAGCAAACCTCAGCAGAGAAATAAATAAAAATTTAGCTCCACAAACAAACGAAAGGGTTGTTCCTGGCCAGGATATCTCTAGGATCATAAAAGAGCCTGATGTGCTTATGATCAAACAAGAAAAGGCACCAAAACCCACTGAAACACCCACAGAGTGTCTAATCATGTCTAAAGATCCAAAGGAAAATGTGGAAAGGATTGTAAAAGAAACTGACTTGCTTATGGTTGAACAAGAAGAGGCACCAAAATCCACCAAAACACCTACAGGGCGTCTAATCATGTCTGATCCAAAAGAAAATGCAGAAAGGATCATAAAAGAACCTGACTTGCTGACAGTTGAACAAGAAAAGGCACCAAAACCCACTGAAATTGCTACAGGGTGTCTAATCTTGTCTAAAGATCCAAAGGAAAATGTGGAAAGGATCATAAAAGAACCTGATTTGCTTATGGTTGAACAAGAAAAGGCACCAAATCCCACTGAAACTGCTACAGGGTGTCTAATCATGTCTGAAGATCCAAAGGAAAACGTGGAAAAGATCGTAAAAGAACCTGACATGCTTATGATCCAGCAAGAAAAGACACCAAAGCCCTCTGAAACTCCTACAGTGTGTCTAAACATGTCTGAAGATCCAAAGGAAAATGTGGAAAGGATTGTAAAAGAACTTGATTTGCTAATGGTTGAACAAGAAAAGGCACCAAAACCCATTAAAAAACCTAGAGAGTGTCTAGTCATGTCTGAAGATACAAAGGAAAGTGTGGAATGGATCATAAAAGAACCTGACTTGCTAATGGTTGAACAAGAAAAGGCACCAAAACCCACTGAAACTGCTACAGGGTGTCTAACCATGTCTGAAGATCCAAAGGAACATGTGGAAAGGATCGTAAAAGAACCTGACTTCCTTAAGGTTGGACAAGAAAAAGCACCAAAACCCATTAAAACACCTACAGAGTGTGTAATCATGTCTGAAGATCCAAAGGAAAATGTGGAAAGGATTGTAAAAGAACTTGATTTGCTTATGGTTGAACAAGAAGAGGCACCAAAAGCCATTAAAAAACCTAGAGAGTGCCTAATCATGTCTGAAGATACAAAGGAAAGTGTGGAATGGATCATAAAAGAACCTGACTTGCTTACAGTTGAACAAGAAAAGGCACCAAAACTCACTAGAACACCCACAGAGGGTCTAATCATGTCTGAAGATCCAAAAGAAAATGTGGAAAAGATTGGTAAAGAACCTGACATGCTTACGATCCAGCAGGAAAAGGCACCAAAACCCTCTGAAACTCCTACAGGGTGTTTAATCATGTCTGAAGATCCAAAGGAAAATGTGGAAAGGATCATAAAAGAACCTGACTTCCTTATGGTTGAACAAGAAAAGGCACCAAAACCCTCTGAAACTGCTACAGGGTGTCTAATCATGTCTGAAGATCCAAAGGAAAATGTGGAAAGGATTGTAAAAGAACATGACATGCTTATGATCCAGCAAGAAAAGGCACCAAAACCCACTGAAACACCTACAGGGTGTCTAATCATGTCTACCAATCCAAAGGAAAACGTGGAAACTCACATGAAAAGCACCCTAAATATGAACAGTTCTCCTCCAAGGGTAGAAGAACCACAAGATGAGACTCAACTCGTTGATATCACGAGGTGTGCCTCACCACTCGATCATAGGGATCAGAGTGAACTTGTAGAGGACACAGCCATGCAAAAGGTCCAGCAACAAGAAACTTCTCTAGGAATTGTGCCTATTCAACCACAAGCTAAAGGTAATGAAAGAAAAACGGTGGGATATAGTCCAAGTGCAGGAATTATGATTCCTATTTGTGAAGCAATTAAAAATGTTCTTGAATCCCAGATAAAAAACATAATTCAAAACACGTTTTTTCCTAAAAACCTTGAAAAAGCAAAAGACAATAAACCTGTTGATTGGAAGTCACAACGTTTCACAAGGGGTCCAAGTACACTATCCATGACAATACATCCTGAATTGCAGCCAAAACCTATTTTAGAAAATTTTACTTGCAAAGAAAAAGTTAAGCTCACAAATCATTTAGAGTCAAAAGCACCTGAAATAAGACTGAATTTGATACCAGAGGTGGTAAAACAATCCTTCCAAAGGTTCAGCTTTTATCAAAAATTGGATATTTCAAAACATAACAGTTGGAAGCTCTATCCAAGACATAAACAAATGTTCTTTTTGCCTCTGGAAGGGATTGATACTATAGAATTTAACCTAAAACACGAATCCGAAAAAGACTCACTTCCTGTCAATTGTATGAAGTCACTGATTATTAATGTTTCAAGAGGTAGTGAAGAGGCAGTGAACATCACAAAGTTAAAGAGGATGAAAGCGCTAGAAGGTGGAGCACCTTCACTGACTTCCGCTAGAGAGAAAACATTGCCTCGTATTCTCCAGAACTGCTCAGTAGGAGAGAAAAACAAACTCCTCATACACTTTTCTAAGAAGACACTGGAGATTCAAATGAAAGCCTTTCCCAGAATTGTAAGGGACTCTTACACAATGGCCAATGCCCAGGATGGAGGGAAACCTTTATCTAAATGTGTTCATTCTGCGGTCAAAGTACCAAAACGAAGAAACAGAGTTTTGTTACTTTTTGAGGAAGACTCTCTTCATCAAATAGATCTTGATTTACAATACAAATACCTCCGTTTTCTCCTGGGTTCTCCAGTTGCAAGGATGTTCCCTAACCCAATTGTATTTCCCAAACATAGTCTTAAATTACAGACAGTTGCAATATGTAAAAAAGTAGATAGCAGTGGGGAAAGTGGTGGTCATTCCATTAATATACAACCATTAGAACATATCCCTTTCAAAAAACAAAGTTTCCATGAAAACTCATCATTAGTCAGAAATTTCTTGGCACCTACCCAGGTGTGTGCCCCTGACCCTGATCAATACAGCACAGTGCAGAAAGATACCATGGCTCTTTCTAAGTTAAAATCTCATGTGACTCCAGAAAAAGATAAACAATGTCATGTATGGTTTCAAGAAACAAGTACATATGAATCTGTTGATTTAATGATTCAGAAAAAGGCTCAGGATGCAGGTGGTTCCCATTCAATTCAGAATTCTGAAGATTTTACTGACAGTCAGACAGATATCGAGAATTCAGATAACTTGGAGGAATGCTCAGCTCATGATGTACATGAGAGTGAAGACTGTATCTTTTTAGATGCCACTCCTTATTTAAGGCAGGAAGCGGAGACTATTCTATTTGAATTACAGAAAGGCATACCTGTGGAAAATCTCTACAAGAAGAAGAAAGTCAAAATGGGTTTGAAACCACTTTACAGTGAAGATTTGGGTTCCCATCATCTTAGAGGTCATCGACAACATTCGTCAATTGTGACACCCCATTCTTATGAATCCCATAAAAGCAGGATGCACAGGTCGTCCTCCAGTATTTCACCACCTTCTTATGAATCCCACAGAAGCAGGAAACATAGATCGTCCTCCAAAATGACGCCATCATCTCATGAATCCCACAAAAGCAGGAAACGTGGCTGGTCCTCCAAAATGCGGCCTCCTGACCTGTGGTGTCACAGCTCCTCAAATACCATTGAGGTTCCATCTGTATCATCTTCCATTTCTTTCAATGGGGAGATGCTTTCACAGACTACAGTAAGCGGGAAAAATTATTCTTTAGTTCCCTTAACAGAATCCAATATTAAATTACATCTTACAAAAAGCCAAGGCAAACATCACAGGCATTCAGAAAGCAGAGAAAGAAGGAAGGCCAAATTGGACTTCTTTAGAAAGAACAGCATGCCTTGGGAATGTGATGACAGTTATACAAAGAGTAAAGAGAAACACACAAGAAGGAAGGATGTGAGGGATTATGAATCAGAAAGACTGGATTATTTCCCAAGTAAATACAAATCATCAGCAAAACCTCATCAAGAGGATATCAGCTTCCATTCTGAAAAAAACCAAAACCAGCCATTTTTTTATGCCTGTATACCAGCAGACTCGCTGGAGATTATACCCCAAACCATTCGCTGGACTATTCCCCCCAAAACTTTAAGGAAGAGAAACTTCAGAGTTCCCCTGGTGGCCAAGATTTCAACTTCTTACAGCATATGGAACTCATCCAAAAAGTTGTTGGAATCACTGTTAGAGTCCTTCAGCTTACTTCATTAAAAATGTTACCATTTCAAGATTCATCTCCAGAGGACAGCTGGTTGCTAAGATGATATTCTTTGCAAAATAAAATCGTATTCAGTCAAATGGCTTCCTCGTGAAGTGTTTTCTAAACTGACATCCTACAGTAGATTTGAATCTACTGTTCTGGGAGGGCATGTTGGGAAAGCGAATGACTTTGGGTTTGGTCTAGCCGTGCAGGAGAGCTCTCTTTAGTTTGTGCCACCTCCTTATAAGCCCCCAGAGGAGAAGCCCCCAGGTGCCAAAGCCCCCTTCCCACCCCACCCCACCCCAATGACTGCAGGATGACTTGGAAGAAGTGTAGCCCATTAATGAGGTTGAGAAAGAACAATCTGAAAGGCAGGGGGACGTAGATACTAGAGGGAGACAGTTTCAGGGAGCAGCGAGGGTTGAACAACGTCATGTGTCACAAGATACAGGAGTAAAAATACTTTCCTGAGGATCCAGGTTCCTCTGATGACTTTGTCGCCATCCCCAGTGGCAAGCAGAACCTGCAGCATCTCCGTGACCTGCTCACCACCAGTGGCAAGCTGGGGCATCAACACGCTTAAGGACCTCAGACCCCACCCCCAGGCTCTTAGAGGAGGCCCGGAAAAGCCAAGTCTGCCCAGGGGCTGCTGGGAAAGCCCAGATCTGTGAGGCTGAGGGTGGGGTGGTGGTGGGATTTTTAGCACCATGTGAATTTTTTTGAATGTACTTTGTGCTGGCTTATTTCTAGTATGTTAATAAAATATTGGTCTCACTTGGGGGAAAAAAATCTTTTTTTGCCTCAAAAATTCCATAATGTTGATCATTTTATTTTACTCATCACCATTATATTCATGCTAGGAATAACAATGCTCCTCCCTCTATTATAAATGCTACTTGATCTCTTTGAAATGCATTATTTGCTGTGTGTGTAATATTTGGGCATGCTTGATAGAAAATTATAAAACATTTCCCAACACCACAGTTCAAAAGCATCAATTCTTTGACGCTGGGGAAAAAAAAAAAAAAAAGAAAATTATAAAACATTTCAATTTTTTTTTAAACCAAGGAAAGTATCTAATTTTGTGCAACTTACACAGAACTCTTTTAGTAATAAAAACAATGAAATTATTTCACTTCTTGATATTTAACAATAACAAGACATTAACTCCCCAAAACCCACACCTACAGCCACAGACTAGATTCTGTCATCAGTACACTGGTCTTGGCATCTTCTGTGAGTCATGTCTGTCGGGTTTAACAATCAAGTCGAATATTTTCTTACTTTTGATTGCAGAGAATTTTGAACATATGCACAAAAAGGACAACAGTATAATGGACTTCTGTGTGCCGCTCACTCAGCCCTAAAATTTTAACCTCTAGTCATACCTGCCTCCTCTACTTCTCCATTAGTGTTTTGAAGCAAGTCACAGACATATAGTTTTTATCATTTTACAAATCTCTACTGGAGAGATTATTTTAAACAACCATCTCCTATCTAAGAAGCAACAGAAATTACTTGGTATCAAATATTTAGTCAGATGATTTCCAGCTCTCATGAATGTCATTTTCGAATGGTTCCCATTCCCTTGTTTTCTTTTTTTTTTTTCTGACATTTTTTTCAAATAGAAGAACCAGGTTGTTTGTTGTATCAAGTTTCCCATAGCTTGCATTCTGCTGATAGTGTCCCCATTTCAGACTGAAATTATTTAACTCTGAATTCCTACTTGTTCCTTGAAAGGTCTTTAAGTAGATTACACAGCATGCAGGATTTAGAGTAAAGTATGTTTCAGAATACTGTCTGGGGTGGGAGCTGAGAGAGCCGTTCAAGAGATGGGGGACATACGTAAGCCTGTGGCTGATTCACACTGATGTAAGGCAGAGACCAGCACCCTGTCACAGAGCAAGCATCCTGCAACGAAAAATAAATAAAATTTTAAAAAAGAAGATTGCCTGTCACTTGTTGGCAGTGCAAACTAGAGCTGTTACCGCTATGTGCCTATCATATGTTTATCTTCTATATAGAGCCGTTCTATACATGTTCTCGAGGGCTGTTACGGGGCTTCCCAGATGGTGCTGGTGGTAAAGAACCCGCCTGCCAATGCAGGAGACATAAGAGACGCGGGTTCGATCCCTGGGTCGGGAAGACCCCCTGGAGGAGAGCATGGCAACCCACTCCACTATTCTTGCCTGGAGAATTGCATGGACAGGGGAGCCTGGCGGGCTACAGTTCATAGGGTCGCAAAGAGTCAGACACGACTGAAGCCACTTCACACACACACACACACACATACACAGGGCTGTTACACAGTTACATGTTAGATGCATGCTAAGTTGCTTCAGTCATGTCCTATTTTTTGCAACCCTATGGACTATAGTCCACCAGCCTGCAGGTGGTGACTGTAGCCCTGAAATGAAAAGACACTTGCTCCTCGGAAGAAAAGCTAGGACAAACCTAGACAGCATATTAAAAGGCAGAAACATTACTTTGCCAACAAAGGTCCATATAGTCCAAGCTATGGTTTTTCCAGTAGTCATGTATGGGTGTGAGAGTTGGACCATAGAGAAGGCTAAGCACCGAAGAAATTGATGCTTTTGAACTGTGATGCTGGAGAACACTCTTGAGAGTCCCTTGAACTGCAAGGTGATCAAACCAGTCAATCCTAAAGGAAATCAACCCTGAATATTCATTGGAATGACTGATGCTGAAGCTGAAACTCCAATATTTGGGCCACCTGGGGCGAAGAGTCGGCTCATTTGAAAAGACCCTGATGCTGAGAAAGATTGAAGGTGGGAGGAGAAGGGAATGACAGAGGATGACATGGCTGGATGGCATCACCGACTCAATGGACACGAATTTGAGCAAGCTCCAGAACATGGTGATGGACAAGGGAGTCTGGTGTGCTGCAGTCCATGGGGTTGCAAAGAGTTGGACAAGACTGAGTGACTGAACAACATTGGTCAAGAATTACCCATGTGGAGGGGGTATTGGCAAAATGATGAACACCCAAGACAAGTCTTCTGGTGACCTGAATTGCCTGCCTTCTTTTAGAAACAAGTCTCTGGGGGAGCCGAGGCATGTGTTTCCTCTTGGCTTTAAAGACCCAAGTTACAACAGATGGTGACAGTGTAGTCCATGTGCCATGAAAACTGGGGACAGAGAGATTTAGGTTTGTGTTTTAAGGTAATGAGGGAACTTGGGGGAGGACAAGGCAGAGACAGTGTTTGTCATAAGCAAGATGAAGACTTAGGTCTGAGGATTTCCTAGTTCTATGCACACAACTGCACCCCATGCAGGGCATGATTCATTACTTGGAAGAAATAGAAAAAGCAGGAGGAATTCATCCTTAAGTCAGAGGTGCCCAAACTCTCTCAATGCCTTCAGTGCTTCTGATTTTTTTCATTGCACCCCTCAGGCAAAATAAATAAGCCAGCAATTCTGCACATTATAACAACTTATTGACCAGAGATGTATTAATACGTCTTTTGTTACCCAAACATTACTGACTGGAATGCTTCAATATTTATTTACATAACAAAATTGCTGGCCACAGGCATTTGTTTCTGCAAAAATCTCCTGCTCAATAATGTGTTAAGCAGCATATGTTCAAATGACTTAATTATGATTTATATCGTAGCAGCTTAAGAGCTGCTTGGAAAAAATATATAAATTCAAAGAAAAAAATATTTTTATTTCATTCTTTCATAACCACACTTATTAGTGGGATGTGTGTGCCTGCCTGTTGGGCACTGCACAACGTTTTGAACTTTAGGAATCAGATTGGACACTCCACCTTAATCGTGGCGCAGTACTTGCTTTTCTTTCTGCAACAGCTAAAAACCTCAGCTTCACAAAGACTTTAACGTGATAGAGAGGAATGTGCTGCTGCTGCTGCTGCTGCTGCTAAGTCGCGTCAGTCGTGTCCGACTCTGTGCGACCCCATAGACGGCAGCCCACCAGGCTCCCCCGTCCTGGGATTCTCCAGGCAAGAACACTGGAGTGGGTTGCCATTTCCTTCTCCAATGCATGAAAGTGAAAAGTGAAAGTGATGTCGCTCAGTCGTGTCCGACTCTTCGCGACCCCATGGACTGCGGCCCACCAGGCTCCTCCGTCCATGGGATTTTCCAGGCAAGAGGACTGGAGTGGGGCGCCATTGCCTTCTCCTAGAGAGGAATGTAGCACCATTTAATAATCGTGAACTTCCTTGAGCTAGCAGTTCACGCTGCGTCCAGCAGATGTCGCTGTATTTCCTTCACAAGTTAAACCGATTCCCCGTGGCCACAGGGCACAGGTTCGGAACCACAGAGAAACACTAACAGAAGGAGTAGACGAAATAAAAGCCCCATGAAGTGACTGCTGTCTGTACCCAAAGGATCAGGAAAGAGGAAGCTGAGCAGGACACGGCGCTTTTGATAGTACCCGCCCTATTCCAGATACTGAGGCAAGAGGCGGATGGCTCTCCCCAGGGTAAAGCGATGGGAGATTCACCCCCTGCGGATGGAAACTGCATGACAAGAAGAGCGGGAGGCTTAAAGCGAGGTGGCTGGGACCCGCCCAGACCACGTAGTTCTTTTCTCAAAGTCAGGAGACCGCCCTGACCACACATGCTCAGAAAAGGCTCCGAGGCCAAAGGGGAGTTACGTCAAGGGATGTTCTACCCAGACTCCTTTTGGGTAAAATCCATCTTGGTTGAGAGGTGTGTGTGCACATATGGGAGGATCCTGAGATATGCCAAATAGGGAATGGGAACCAGGCAAATCAAAATGATTGGCCAAAAGAAACCCATAAGAAATGCCCCATTAAAGTAATTCAAACCACTAGTCAAAGCTATGGTTTTTCCAGTAGTCATGTATGGATGTGAGAACTGGACTATAAAGAAAGCTGAGTGCTGAAGAATTGATGCTTTTGAACTGTGGTGTTGGAGAAGACTCTTGAGAGTCCCTTGGACTGCAAGGAGATCCAACCAGTCCATCCTAAAGGAAATCAGTCCTGAATATTCATTGGAAAGAGTGATGCTAAAGCTGAAACTCCAATACTTTGGCCACCTAATACGAAGAACTAACTCATTTGAAAAGACCCTGATGCTGAGAAAAATTGAAGATGGGAGGAGAAGGGGACGACGGAGGATAAGATGATTGGATGGCATCACCAACACGATGGACATGATTTTGAATAAACCTTGGGAGTTGGTGATGAACAGGGAGGCCTAGTTTGCTGCAGTCCATGGAGTTGCAAAGAGTCAGATACGACTGAGCGACTGAACTGAACTGAAACCACTGTGAGGGCAAGACTCCGCAACTCTCTCTCTGACTCTGCTGGTGTGTCTATCCACACGTACTGTACTCTTTTTTTTTCCTCTTAATACTTGCTTCACTGCTTTCCGTCTTTGTGGGAATTCTTTTCTGCAAAGCCAAAGGGCCAGCGCCCTTGTCACTGACCACTGGACTAGGGGCTAGGATCTGGTGCTTTCTCCACAATGACCCAGCCTCGGCCTCTGGCTGGGAACCCAAGCTCCGCTCCAAGCTGTTGCAGGCCAGGCCACCTGAGATCAATACCACAAGTAAATCACACCCTTTCCTCTCTCCCCTGGGCCCCGTGCCAGTGTGGACTATGCCCTGTCCTCTAGTAAAGAGTGGACTCACCTCCCCCTCCCTCCCAGCCCAGGGGTAAAGTGTCCACAGACTGAGGCTGGTGCCCAGACTTTCACCAAATGGGAAACTCTTAATAACAGCCAAGGTAGAAGATTTAAAGAGGAACTAGAAAAAAAAAAGTTCAGGATATGAAAATATTACTCTCATCCCCCAAGAACCAGGAGCATGTCATCTCACTTCAGTGAGAAAAGACAAGAATCTGTGCAAGATTTTAAGCAGCCATCATAAAAATGCTCCAGTGAACAATTAGAAGCACTCTTGCAACAAATGAAAAAATGAAGACAGAAAAGAAATAGACGATAAAAAAATCAATTGAAAAATATTTTGCCGGAAAAATTCAATTAAAAAGCTCATTGAATGGGCTCAGTAGCAAAAAATGCAAATGACCAAAGAAAGAATCAGTGAGAAATTCCCAAACAGGATACACCCAAAGAAATTCATACCAAGATACACCATCATAAAATTTTTGAAAACTGAAAACAAAGAAAAATACTGAAAGCACTCTCTGCTATCCAAACCCGCCAATGAATCTCCATCTTATTCAAAGAAAGAAAGGTCCATACAACAACCTCCAAGGCCCTGCATGATCTGGCTTTCTACTAACCCTCCAAGTTCATCTTATATTTCTCTTCCTTTGACTACACTAGCCTAGCCACACTGGCCTCCTTTCTGTCCTTTGAATGTTCCAGATATGCATTTACCTAGGGCCTTTGCTCTGTTTATTCCCCTTCTCAGAAATCTCCTTCCCCAAATATTTGTTGAATTCACTGAATGACCAGAGTGATAAAATGAGAATATCCACATGATGCACATTCTAAAAGGCCTCCATTCTTTCACTAAAATCTCTACTGGCTTCCCCAGAGCACAACTATGGAAACCAGTACGGAGCTTCCTCGGAAACTTAAAAATAGGGGTGCCAAACAGTCCAGCATTTGTACTTCTAGGTATTTACCCAAAGGAAATGAAAGCACTCATTTGAAACTACGTCTGTTGCCGTATTGTTCAGGAGAGCCAAGACAGGGAAACGACCTAACTGCCCACTGATGGATAAATGGGCAAAGAAAACGTGAGATATTTTTATATAGACATAGATATATTTATTTAGTTCAGTCTTTAAAAAAAAGAATGAAATCTTGCCATTTGTGACAACATGGATAGAACTTGAGGGTCTTATACTCAGTGAAATGAAAAGTGAAAGTAAAGTCGCTCAGTTGTGTCCGATTCTTAGCAACCCCCATGGACTGTAATCTGCTGGGTTTCTCCGTCCATGGGATTTTCCAGGCAAGAGTACTGGAGGGGGTTGCCATTTCCTTCTCCAGGGGATCTTCCTGACCCAGGGGTTGAACCCGGGTCTGCTGCATTGCAGGCAGATTCTATACCATCTGAGCCACTGGGGAAGACCAAGTGAAATAAGTCAGATAGAAAAAGACACAAGCATATGATCTTACTTATAGGTGGAACCTAAAACCAAGCAAACAAACAAAAACCAGTCTTGAAGGCTGTCTGAGATATGGGATGGGGTGTGGATGAAATGGGAGAAAGGGATCAAGAAAACTCCAAAAGGAGAAGAGGGGAGTTGGGGGAAAGCAATTCTGTTACTTGTAGCAAATAGTGTTAACTTGGGGACTTCCCTGGTAGGCCAGTGGCTAAGACTCTGACCTCCCAATGCAGGGGGCCTGGGTTTGATCCCTGGTCAGAGAACTGGATCCCACATGCTGTGACTAAGAGTTTGCGTACTGCAACTAAAGATCTTGTGTGCCGCAGTGAAGACCCAGCACAGCCAGATCAATCAATCAATCAATAAAATGCCTTTTTTAAAAGCGATAGCTTGATACAAGTTAAAGTTCCATTTTTTCTAAAATTCATAGTCCCCTTAAGGGAGAACATATTGACCACTAAATTTGTATATTTTCACTGATTTCATTTTAAGACTCATAAATTCCATATATATTTGCTAGTTTAAAAAAAAAACTGTCAAAGGACTCTCTGATTTTTCTGCACAACATACAAACCATCCCATGGCTTTCACAGCAACTCAGATATTCCCTCTAAATACCCAGAAAAGCACAATACTACGTCTTCGCCAACTGATTAGTAGATTTAGAACACACATTTCATCATAGGATTATAAGAATTGTTACAAAATAAGCCATATCACTTCTCCTTGCTGACAAAAATAGACTGGAACTCTGGAAAGGAAAGTGTGCCCTTCATCCAAGAATCTCAACTGATTGTGAGTGGCTACACAGTAAATTTACCAGGACTCAGCGTTGCTCTGTGTTCATCCTAAGTTAACATGTCATCAGTTCTTCAAAACTCAGCTGTTGCTGCCATATCATTTTCCAAAGGGAGTAAATACGTTGCAGCGTACATTCTAAACACCATATAACACCATCCTGAAGTCCTAAGGAACAACGCAGGGCCTTGTGACCAGACCACAAACGACCATTTATTTAGGGAACTCCTGTTCCCGTGGATACGGGAGAAAGTTCATCAGCCAAAACCAATCAAGCACCAGACATGCTTTATCTACCTTACGTCATTTACTCGTCACGTGGACCCTAGCGTTAACCGCTGCCATTTTATAGATAAGGTAACTGAGGTTCAAAGTTTCGACAACTTGGCCAAAAAAGAAACAATAAATGTGTTACTCAGTTGTGTCCAACCCTTTGGGACCCCATGGACTATAGCCTGCCAGGTTCCTCTGTCCCTGGGATTCTCCAGGCAAGAATATGGAGTGGGTAGCCATGCCCTTCTCCAGGGGATCTTCCTGACCCAGGGACTGAACCGGGGTCTCTTCCATTGCAGGCGGATTCTTTACCATCTGGGCCACCTGGGAAGCCAAAGTCATCAGTTAACGGGCAGCTTCTGAGTTCTGCCCCCAGTCCAGTTCCAAAGCTTGATCTCTAATTTGTTGAATCTCTGATTCATTAGAGAACAGGATACACAGTTCACATCAGCTTTCAAGATCAGGCATGAGATTCCAAAGGCAGCTACTTGAGGCTGTGTTTCCAGACAGACAGAAGGGAGGCAACTCTGGGAGCTTCAGTCTCCTCTCAGCTCCTCTTGGAACTTCCTCATGGTCTTGTTTTTCCAAAGCCACTGTTCCTTCCTAGCTGGCCAGCTGAAGCAAATGGGAAAGTGGAAAGGCACAGAACCGCCAGCCAGGGACCTTGGGGTCAGACCCAACTCAGTTACTAGCTGCTGAACCTCCCTGGGTTTTTCTATCTTAAAATCAGAGGGCTGTTACTAGGTTAGTGCTTTCCCTTATGTGAGCCTGAATACAAGCTACTTGACATTTTGAGCTGGCAGAACCTCAGCTGTCTCCTCCTAGCCTAAGATACCATGACCGGCGTGAATTCTCACCAGGCTCTTCTCGACAGCTCACACCAGCCCACCGCGATCTCTTCCTTCTCTGAATTCATAGCTCATTATCTCCCATAGACAATGCTGCCCTGACATTTACAGGGCCCAGGGCAAGAATGCAAGGCCCACATACCCTTTGTCTAAACATGTAAAAGTTATCCATCAAACTAACAAGCTGTGATACAAAACATGTTCTAACCTTCGAGGTAACAAATAAATCTTCATAAAGCCTGGGCTTAAATTTAGAATTCCCAGACTTCGTGGGGATCTGCTCAGGAAACTGGGGGGGGGGGGCACTCTTGGCTCATGGCCCCTCACCCCTCCTGTCCCCACTCAGCTCTGTTCTCACAAGGAAGGACGACATCACACTTGCGAGTGTGGACACAGAACAACGCAAACTCCATCAGCCTTCCCCAACACACACAAATACACACTGAGCGGTCCTTGCCCACTGCTGCATCCTGCCACGTGTGTTCATTCCCTGGAGAACAGACTTGGAAAAAAAACACATTCAGACCCTGAAGGTTGGCTCAGGACCACAGGGAGGGGTATTCTGGAGTCCAGGGAACCCCCAGCATATGCAGAAGGTGGGTGGGTACCTCCCCTGCCACACACAGTGGGCACTCCTTCCCTGCAAGGCAGGCTCTGGGTGGAAGAAAGCCAGGCCCTCTGAGACCCGGGTGCAGAGCAGGGGACTCTCTTGCTGAAGACTTGGAGGCTTGCTAGAGTTATTGATGGAGATGTCACCAATAACTTTGGGACATTCCTTTCATGCTTTCTTAATCTCCCCTTATCTTCCCCTTGTAAGATAAGATATTTAGACAGTTTTGCTTTCTGCGGGTCCCAGCCCTTCTCTAACTACCAGGTTTAGGTAAGAGAATTGGATCTTCCAGACTACTGACAGAGTTTCCTTTGCAGAAAGCCTCTTCTCTTGCAAGCTTCCTTACTTCACATTTATACAGAATTCTAGAAATCCAAGCCACCAAGGCTGGTGGCTCAGATGGTAAAGAATCTGCCTGCAATGCGGGAGACCCAGGTTCAATGCCTAGGTCAGGAAGATCCCCTGGAGAAGGAAATGGCAACCCACTCCAGTATTCTTGCCTGGAGAATTCCATGGACAGAGGAGCCTGGTGGGCTATAGTCCACGGGGTCTTAGAGAGTTGGACACGATTGAGTGACTTAACAAGTTCACACTCACTTTCAGGAACCCAGTGTATCATCAGCCATTCGGATTTTCATAGCCTAAAAGTATTTCCTCTCCACTTCATCTTGAAGTTGATTTTCTAATTTACTTGTTCATTGTAAACAGATTTCTCTAGTATATTCATCACAGTCTTTGAAACAATGTATGTCCACGTAGGGCTTTCCCAGTGGCTCAGTGGTAAAGAATCCGCCTGCCATGTAGGAGACACGGGTTCGATCCCTGGGTCGGGAAGATCCCCTGGAGGAGGAAAAGAGTCTGACATGACTGAGCAACTCAGCACATGTCCACGTAGGTGTCTCTGTGTCTCCTTGGATGTATGGCTCTGCGGCCAGATATGGGATCCTTGGAGTCCAGCCTTTTCTAGCAGCAGTTCATAAATACTATCTAACTGTCTCCCAGCCTCAAGTGATGACAAATGAGACAGTCAGCACTGCTCCAGATCTCTTTCTGTGGTAAGTTTCTTATACTTTAGCTCAGAAGCTTTTCTGATCTGTAAGGAAGGAGTCCAACAGAGGGTGAGGGGAAAACAGGCAAGGTCCCTGGACATCTGAATCCTGGCAGGTCCCCAAGAAAAATATGGAAGTCCGGTAGCCCAGCAGCTATTTTGCTCAAAAGTAGCTGAACGAGGAAGAGGGGCATAGAGGTGTTTAGGTTGCCATCTTCCCAGAAAACCTACTACATTTACGGCACTTTTTTTTTTTTGGCCTTGACGAATATCAGGGGATCTTAGTTCCGCTATCAGGGATTGAAACCATGACCCCTGCAGTGGAAAAGTCCTAACCACTGGACTGCCAAGGAAGTTCTACAGCACTTGTTAAAGTACCTATTAAATCTTGAAGGATTCTGACGGACCACCACCACCCCCGCCAAGGTGCCATTCCCTACTCATATACCATAAACAATACGGTCGTGTTCTTTTCGTCCACAACTTCACAAATGTCAGATAACTGTCAGTCTTTGAAATTTTTCCCATCTAATGAGTATGAAATGGTATCTCACTATTGAGATTATTGTTTAGATAGCTTTATCAAGATAGCGTTGAACACAATAAACCACATATCCTTAAATTGTATAGTTTTCGAACTTTGACACAAGTTGATACCCATGAAACCATCACCACAAACAAAATAATGAACATATCCAACACTCCCCCAAAATTTCCTTGTGCTTTTAAAACAATCTCTCTACCCTGCTTTTCCTCACCCACTCCACACCTGTTTTGCAGGAAACCACTGACCTGCTTTCTGAAAAGGTAGATTAGTTTGCATCTTATAGAATTATATGTAAATGAATTAATTATTTTGAGATTCATCTGTGATGTTGCATGCATCCATTGCTCATTCCATTTTACTGCTAAGTAAGTACTCTGCTGAATGAATATACCATGATTTATTTATACACCTATTGTTAAACATGAGACTAATGCTTGGGGCTTCCCAGGTGGCACTAATGCTAAACAATCCACTTGCCAATGCGGGAGATGTAAGAGACCCCGGTTTGATTGCTGGGTCAGGAAGATCCCCTGGAGTAGGAAATGGCAACCCATTCCAGGATTCTTGCCTGGAGAATCTCATGGACAGAGGAGCCTGGAGGGCTACAGTCCGTGGGGTCACAAAGAATCAAACACAGCACAGAATAGTATCTAGTTTGGGGCTGCTCCGAATAAAATTGCCATGGGTGTGAATGTAGAAATCTTTGTATAAATGTATTCCTTCATTCCACTTATATAAACTCATAAGCTGGATTTGATGTCAGATGTCAGACCTACATTTGACATCTTAGTAAACTATCGAGTCACCTGGGCTTGCCCTGGACTCCCCCTCCCTTCTCTATTGCCTTGATACACACGTGGAAACTGAGGCTCCAAGTTTCCATGTGTGTGTGTTAGTCTCTCAGTCGTGTCTGACTCTCTGCAATCCTGTGGACTGCGGCCCACCAGGCTCCTCCGTCCATGGGATCGTTGACCCAGGGATGGAACCTGGGACTCCTGCATTGCAGATGGATTCTTTACCATCTGAGCCACGAGGGAAGCCCACCAGAGTTTTAGTAACATGGCCAAAGTCGCCAATTAATGGACTCGTCTGAATTCTATCCCCAGTCTAATTCCAAAAGCTCACTAGAGAATGGGATACACAAGTCACATTATTTTTAAAGACTGGGTATGAGATTTCAAAGGCAGCTACTTTAAATGGCAACCCACTCCAGTACTCTTGCCTGGAAAATTCCATGGACGGAGGAGCCTGGTAGGGCTACAGTCCATGGGGTCGCAAAGAGTCAGACACGACTGAGCGACTTCACTTTCTTTCTTTCTTTCTTTCCAGACTCAGAGGGAAGGCACTCTGGGAGCTTCAGTCTCCTCTCGGCCCCTCTTGGAACTACTGCACACTCCTGTTTTTCCAAAGCTGCTGTTCCTTCCCAGATGGCCAGCTGGAGCAAATGGGAAAGCAGAAAGGCACAGATTGCCAGCCAGGGACCACGGAGTCAGACCCAGCTCTGTCACTGTCTGCCGAACCTCCTGGGGCTTTTTCTATCACAAAATAAGAGCACTGTACTGGGGTAATCGTTCCCCCATGTGAACCTAAAGGAAAGATACCCCTTTAGCTGGCATAGTCTCAGCTGTCTCCTCTTAGCCTAAAATACCATGACCGGCAGTGGGTTCTCACCAAGCCTTTCTCAACAGCCTACACCAGCCCATCGAGATCGATCTCTCCTCTGACTTCACGGCTCCTCGCCTGCATTGACAAGGCTGCCCTGACGCTGACCGGCTCCGAGTTAATCGCAGGATCCGTTGCTCGTGTTTTCCATTTCTCTGGGATCGCTTCTTCTGCGGCCTGATGTCCAGTGTATTGGGAACCTCTGTTTCCCGCAGGTTGCCCAGTTTTCTGTTGTTTCAGGCAGATGGGTAAATTCAATCCCCATTACTCCATCTTGACCAAATTCAGAAAAGTGCCTTTTCCAAAGCCATAAATTCGAATTTATTTTTGTCTCTCTTTTGCACTTGATCTTAGCCAAAAGGCTGAGAAGCGACATTTTTGTCACTCTTTTAAAAAATAATAAATACGTTTAAGGCTACAAGTTTTCAGTGAATGTGTTTTTCATGCCCTTCAGACTTTGGATGCTTAGTTCCTTTTCTGCTCATTTGAATGGTTTCTAATTTCTGCTTTGTTTTGTTACTTAATCTATTGTCTAAAACAGGGGTCCCCAACCTCCAGGGTCTAATGCCTGATGATCTGAGGTGGACGCGATGCAGTAATAGAAAAAAGTCATCCGCAAACCATCCCTTACTCAGTCTGTGGAAAAACTGTCTTCCACAAATCAGTCCCTGGTGCCAAAAAAGGTTGGGGACCACCAGACTAAAAGACTGGAGTGGGTTGCCATTTCCTCGCTTGGGGGAATCTTCCTGACCCAGGGATCGAACCGGAGCCTTTTGTGTCTCCTGCATTAGCAGGCAGGTTCTTTACCACTAGAACCACCTGGAAAGTGCATTGTAAAACGTGCCTCAAATTTCAGAGAGCAACGCAATGAATCTCTGTGTACCATTTCCCCAGATTCAGCAGTTATCACGATTTTTCCATATTTATTTCATCCATGCATATCTGTTTTCTTTTTTATTGTTGCTATTTTCAGGAGAATCCGAGACAATATGTCATTTCCCTCCAGCATATTTTAGTCCCTACAATATAAAAACATTTTCTTCTTTAACCACAATGTTATTATCACACCTAATAAAGTTAACAGTAATTATTCAGAAACATTTTATGATCAAGTTCTCCTGATTATCTCAAAATATTTATACACATTGTTTATTTAAAATAGGATCGAGGGATTTCCTTCCTCCCGTGGTTGAGACTCCACGCTTCCAGTGCCTCCATTGCATGGGCCATTGGTTCGATTCCGGGTCAGGGAACTAAGATCCCACATGCCAAGCATGGCAAGGCCAAAAAAGAAAAAAAAATTTTTTTAAGGATTGAATCAGGGCTCATTCATACATTTGGTGGTTGTGGTTTTTAAGGCTCCTTTAATCAAACTGAATCCCACCTCTTCCTCCTTTTCCCCTGCCATTGGCTTGTTCAGTAAGCCAGGCTAGTTGTCCTGTAGAACGTCCCACGTTCTGGTTTTATTTAACTTCTTTTCTATCCCCTGTATGTCTTCTACTTCACTGTAGAGACTTGGTTAGGTTCAGGTTTGACTTCTTTTTGGCAAGTATGTTACAGTTGGTGCTGTGTGCTTCATATCGCATTGCACCTGGAGGCAGCTAATGTCGAGTTTCTATTTTCAGAGATGCTAAGGTTGATCAAAGGATTTGGGTGGTGACAGCCTGATCACTCCATTAGAGCTCCCCACCAATCATGGGTCAAGTGACATCCTTTGCTGACTGTTGTCTGACTCAACTATTAGGGGTGACAAAGTGTTACTTTCCTGTCATTTCTTAGCTGGAAAGTGAAAGTGTTAGTTGCTCAGTCCTGTCTGACTCTTTGCAGCTCCATGGACTGTAGCCCGCCAGGCTCCTCTGTCCATGGGATTCTCCAGGCAAAAATACTGGAGTGGGCAGTCATTCCCTTCTCCAGGGGATCTTCCCGACCCAGGGACTGAACCCGGGTCCCCTGCACTGCAGGCAGATTCTTTACTATCTGAGCCACCAAGGAGACTGAAATTCTAATATTAGCTAAAATTCCGCTATAAATAAGAACTGTCGTTCTTCACTTAGGGCTATTTGACTATCCGAAGGGTGAGGTAGGTGTGTAATTCTTTCCTTCTAATTGCCAATTTTCAGAGTAAGAAACTGGTGCCCTCAGACAAAACCCTGATTCCAAAACCTACAGGCACCGCGATATTCACAGCAGCACTGTTCCCAGTACCTGAGACCAGGAGGCCATCTAAATGGCCACTGGCAGACGAGTGGGCAAAGCAGATGTGGTGTGTATATATATATATATATATATATATATACACACACACACAATGGAATATTACTCAGCCATGCAACAGGAATGAAAAAATGCCATTTGCGGCAACATAGATGCGCCTAGAGATTATCATGCTAAGTGAAGTAAGTCAGAGACAGGTAAATATCATATAATATCACTTATACGTGAAATATAAACTATGACGCAAATGAACTTATCTACAAAACAGAAACAGACTCACAAACAGAGAAGAGACTTCTGGTTGCCAAGGGGCACAGATGGGTCGGGAGGTTGCGCTATTATATCCAGAACGCATGAGCAACAAGCTCCTCCTGCACAGCACAGGGATCTCTAGTCAGTATCCTGTGATAGACCAGGATGGAAAATGTGGAAAAGAATACATATGTGTAACCGAGTCATTTTGCTGTACAGCAGAAATTAACTCAACATGATAAACCAGCTATACTTCAATTTAAACAAAAGCAAAAAAAGAAGTGGGTGCCCTGGTACTTCCAATGATGTGCAGTGAGCTGGGTCTCTCTTGCACTTTCTGTCTTTCATATATCCATTCAACTGGTTGAATTAATTGAATGAATACACAATTCTTATTAATTCCCTATTTGTGCCCCTCTGTGAGTTGAGGGTCCCCTAGAGCCAACAGCTTCAGGAATGAGGTGGGAGTGGGGGGTAAAAATTCCCCCAAAGAGCTAGTGGCCACTTTATCTTGGAAAGCTATGATGCTGCTGGGGTGAGTCCTTCACAAGCAAACCTTGCTGAGCTCTCCCCACCTGTAGCCACTGAGTTCCAGTTTACTGCCTTCGGATGGGAATATCAGCCTTGAGAGTCACCTGGTTTCCATGAGAGCCCAAGAGCCCAGGAGCTGCTCTTGAAAAGGTGGGGTTGAGGGGGTTGCATCAAGGGGTGACAAGTTCAAAACCCCTGGGGGTGCACCTGAGTAGAGCCTCCTCTTTGCCCAAGACTCCATTGCCAATAATCATTAGTCACAGAGACTTATATTAATAGCTCAGACCCGTCTGAAGGCCATCCGCAGGGGAACTAGTGCTCCTCTGCGTGGTCAGAATCATTCTCTCTGGCACTCATGGGACAGAAAGGGCAAGGACCTAACATTGTCCGGATATAAAAGCATCTACACCAGCAACAGTCATTAACTTCATACCTTATTAGAGAAACATAAGCTCAGTATCCTTGCTGAAAGGGACCTTTGCAGGTATCCATTTCTGCTTGGGTCAGGTCAGAGAAAAGAAACCACACATTAACAGGGCAGGTCGACCGCAGAGAATTAATAGCTGTTAACAGGAGACTGGGATAACGAGACATTGGCTATTAAGAAGAGAGCAAAAAGAGTGTAGAAACAGCAAATACAGGAAGCAGCTGCACCCTTAGGGCTGGGACAGGACCCCCTTTTCCCCACTTACCTCCATCGATGGAGCTGAAACCCACATCTTGTTGAGAGGGCAGGGCCCCGGCAAGCCTGGTGGGAGAGAAGTTGCCCTGGTGGTTGGTGCTGGTCATATTCCTTGGAAGTCTGTCCTAGAGGGTGCTAGGGAAAGCTGTTCCTGGGGAAGGACTGAGTTGCAAAACTGTTCAAGGGTGTTAGGGGAGATGGGGGTTCACTGCTTCCCCTGGCGCTGCTGACTGCAGGGTCCCTTGCACAGAGCAGCAAACGAGCTTTGAGCTCAGCAGAAGCTGAGGCCTGGGGAGGCCACGAGCACTGAAGGAGCCAAACCTGGGAGGTCCTCTCGGTGGAGCCAGCAGCACATGGACCAGGAGGCAGACCCAGTTCGCCTGCGCCCTCTACTGGCAAAGGGTAGCAATTGTTCCCACCGGCAAAGGAAATGTATTTAAGGAACCCACAGCTATTTTCACAGAGCAGGCAAAAAAGGGTGAATTTCCCTGGTGGCTCAGACGGTAAGGTGTCTGCCTGCAATGTGGGAGACCTGGGTTTGATCCCTGGGTTGGGAAGATCCCCTGGAGAAGGGGAATGGCAACCCACTCCAGTATTCTTGCCTGGAAGATTGCATGGACGGAGCAGCCTACGGTCCGTAGCCTATGGGGTCACAGAGTCAGACATGGCTGAGCAACTTCACTGGTTCACTGGATGGAGCTGAAAGGCAGGAAGCCTGTGATTGGCACAGTTCACCTATTGAAAGGGTTCCTTGTATCAATATTATGAAAAAAACACCAGAAGCAAATGCTTCCCAGGTGGTACTAGTGGTAAAGGACCCACCTGCCCACCCATGCAGGAGATACAAGAGATGCAAGTTCCATCCCTGGGTCGGGAAGATCCCCTGGAGGAGGGCATGGAACCCGCTCCAGTGTTCTTGCCTATTGAATCCCACAGACAGGGGAGCCTGGCAGGCTACAGTCCATAGGGTCACAAAGAGTCGGACAGGACTGAAGCAACTTAGCACTTATGGATGCCAGAAGCAAATACAACAAAAGGTTATGTTAAAATTTTAAGTGGTGGGACTCTGGTGTTTATTATATCTGTTTTGTAACTTTCTAGATATTTTAAGCTCAGCAAAGAAAAGTCCTGGTGAGAAAAAGTGATTGATATATTCAGCTTCAGAACCCTTGAGCTGATAGATAAATCCCCCTGTACTATGCTGTGCCAAGTCGCTTCAGTCTTGTTCGACTCTTTTCAACCTCATGGACTGGAGCCCACCAGGCTCCCCTGTCCAAAGGATTCTCCAAGCATAATCCCTCTACATTTAAAGAAATTGACCTACATCAACTTTTAAAACATGTAGGATCCTGAATGCTGTTGAAGACACAAGAGATAACTTGTTCCCATCATTGATTCATTGTGTCATTTGTCCTTAGTCTCTCAGTCGTGTCTGACTCTCTGCGACCCCATGGACTGTAGCCCGCCAGGCCCCTCCGTCCATGGGGATTCTCCAGGCAAGAATACTGGAGTGGGTTGCCATGCCCTCCTCCAGGGGATCAAACCCAGGTCTCCTGCTTTGCAGGAGGATTCTTTATTGATTGAGCTACCAGGGGAGCCCATTATTTATTCATACTTTAAATTATTCATTAAACCTTTAAGAGCATCTCTTCTATGATAATAATCATCCCAGCCTCCAGCCCTCAATTTCCTCACAGTCCAGGAGGCAAGAGATAAAATCTTGGCTAGTTAAAATGGACCAAAATGGAAGAGAATGCAAGAGAGGTTTATACTCAGAAAGTTTTGGAAGTTCTCCTGGTACCAGGATGCCGGAGTTGTGCTGAAGGAAATAATAAGAATTATCCAGGAGAGACTGTTTCAGAGAGAAAAGCAATTGTTTCAAAAAAGAAGGAATCTAGCTCAGTATTTCACCTATAAATTAATTAAACCAAGAGAGTGGAAAGATGTATACTCTAAATAAGAAACATCCATAAAAATATAAAAATGAGATTGATATATTCTAAATAAAATGAGTGATAAGTTGGAGGGAGTTGAAGCAATTATAAATGGTCTATGATCCTACAGCTCTCATTGTGCCAGAAAATTTAAAAGAAAGAGAGACAGAGAGAGAAACTAAATTTGGGACACAATTTTCTGACCATCTGCAATGCCAGAGGTTTTTAAATTGTTGGGATAACTTAGCATGCATTTTGGACTGGAATGAACACATTCTGGGACAGCTAACACATACATCTTTCATGAAATGTGCATTTTATCACATTCATCTTCTAAGTGAAAGAGAGTATTTGCATATTCTCTCCTGTCTATCTCGGGCTTCTCAAAGAGATACCACAAGATCAGATCGCTGTTTTCCACGTATGTGTAATTGAGTATTTCCGATCATATTGTCTATGTGTTGAGGCATCCTGCAGCCCCTTTCCTTTGGGAGCAGTCACTGTGTTGTTCCAGTACCTAGAGTGATTCATATGTCTGGAATGAAAAGATGATCCTGGACCCGTTCCACTGATAATGCCACCCTTACTGCTGCGCTGGGCAGATGACCAAGACTGTAACCAAATCAGCTGATCTCTTGACACATGTGTAAAGCACTTAAGCTGCCCTACAATTCGGGGTTTCAACTTGCATGGACTTGATGATTGAATTCTGATTTCTGCTCAGGGTTTTCTATTAAACATTGTGAGAAGGGATTAGCAAAAGATGGACTTGTGAAATTTTCTTCTCGAAGAAAACTAAAATGGAACCCGCCCTGTGTTGTCATTTAAGTCTCTTAACTAAAATGTTAAATCTTTAGGCTTTTCATTGCCATTTGGGTCTTTTAATCAATCATTTTATCGTCTAGGGCCATTGGAGGTTCACAGCGTATCTGAGGAGTAAGTACAAAGAGTTCCCGAATACCCCCCACCCCATGCACCGCCTCCATCAACATTCCCACCAGGATGGTACCTTTGAGACAGATCTGTGAACCTGCCCCACAACATCAGCCTCACCTCAAGTTCACAGTTTACGGTAACCTCCGTTCATAGAGTTGTGCGTTCCATCAATTTTGACAAATCTATGATGACATGTACTCACCATAACAGCATCACACAGAACAGTTTCATGCCCTAAACACCCTGAGTGCTTAATTCTTTTTCATTCCTACCTTTCCTTTAGCCCCTGACAACCACTGATCTTTTTACTGTAGTTTTGCCTTTCCCAGAATGCTACATAGTTGGAATCATACAGTACGTAGACTTTTCAAACTGGCTTCATCCACTTAGTAATATGCATTTCAGATTCCTCCATGTCTTTTTTTTTTTAAGTTCATTTCTTTTTAGCACTGAAGAATATTCCATTATCTGGATGGATCACAATTTCTTTATCCATTCATCTGTTGCTTCCAAGTTCTGCAATTAAGAGTTTATGAGTAAAGCAACCGTCAACATCTCTGTGCAGTTTTTATGTGTGTGTAGACATACATTTTCAACTGCTTTGGGTAAACCAAAGAGCAAGGCTGTTGGATCATATGGTAAAAGTATGTTTAGTTTTCTAAGAAAGCCCCAAACGGTCTTTCAAAGTGGCCGTCCCATGTTGCATCCTCACCGACAGTGAGTGAGGATTCGTGTGGCTTCGCATTTCCACCCGCACTTGGTGTTGCCACTGTTCTGGAATTTGGTCATTCTAACAGGGGGACAGTGGTATCTCATTGTTGTTCCAATTAGCATTTCCCTGATGATATTCTATGTGGAGCATCTTTTCATATGATTATCTGTGTATCTTCTTTGGTGAAGTGTCTGTGAAGGGTTTTGGCCCATTTTTAAATCAGGTTGCTCATTTTCTTACTGTTGAATTTTAAGAGTTCTTCGTACAGTTTAGATAGCGGTCCTTTGTCAGATATACCTTTTTTAGATATATCTTTTGCAATTATTTTCTCTCCATCTGTGGCCTGTCTTGTTCTCTGGATATATATTTGTCCTTTTGCAGAGAGGAAGTTTTAATTTGAATGAAGTCCAGCTTATCAATTATTTCTTTCATGGAGGAAGTTTATTTTTATTGGACCCATTGTTTTGGTCTTTACTCTGATAAGTGTTGCTGTCCTATAAGTTTGCTGCTGCCCTTGGAGAAATGTTTAATGGAAACATTCCTCCTAGGCTACCACTACCTGTTTTCAGTGCTCTTTTTGTGAATCTCACAACATTGCTATGAGTAGCAAATGAGATGATATGTATGAATAGGTTTTGAAAGCTGAAAAGCACGTGCGCCCATGTCAGGCAGCATTACTAGTCTCTTGGTAGCGAACACATTTGTCTTCCTTTGGCCAATGGATTATATTCATGATACAAATTAAAAAGAGACCGAGTTCTTATTACCACTGACAATACTATTTGGAATCTTAGAAATGAGTCAGTAAATACTTCCCAGGTGGCGCTCGTGGTAAAGAATCCACCTGCTAACGCAGGTGATAGATGTAAAGGATGGGGGTTCGATCCCTGGGTTGGGAAGATCCCCTGGAGGAGGAAATGGCCACCCACTCCAGGATTTTTGCCTGGAGAATCCCATGGACAGAGGAGCCTGGGGGGCTTCAGTCCATGGGGTTGCAAAGAGTCAGACACGACTGAGCACACACTCAAATGCAATCTTTCATTCCAGAGGTTGTCAGCGCTCACCCTCCTACAGAGAGAGTGGGCCTGTTCCAGGGCCTTCTGTCTCTGAAGCTGTGAAGCTCGCTCAGTTGTGTCCGACTCTTTGCGACTCCATGGACTGTAGCCTACCACGCTCCTCCATCAGTGGGATTCTCCAGGCAAGAATACTGGAGTGAGTTGCCATTTCCTTCTCCAGGAGATCTTCCCAACCCAGGGATCAAACCTGGGTCTCCCGCACTGTAGGCAGACGCTTTACCATCTGAGCCACCAGGAAGGCACCAAGAAATTACTTTGTGATTTTGCAAGATTTTCCCAGTTTACTTTTATTTCCTGCTTCTGGGTTTTTCTTTCTGTTTATTTTGATATAAGCAAAGAAAAGTGTGATACACTTTAACTGAATAAGTAAGGACAAGAAAAAGAAAATAGAGAATATGTGAAGCTCCAAAAGTTTCAGAGTGTTCTTGCTGAAATTCTAGTCAACAGCTGCAGAAAGAGCAGTGTCATTATTGGCAAATGTCCTAATGAGTGGTTTACCACAGCTCCTTTTATCTTTATGCCACTTAAATGGGAGTGTTCATCTGGAACTGGTTTTCCACTAACTATGCGGAAAGGTCTTGAAAAAAAACAATTTCCCAGAACATCTTCAAAAGGTTTATTCCTTGGTTCCTGATCATTTTTGTCATATTGCAAATGGCATATTTTAAAAATTACACTTTCTAAAATTCAGGGGTTAGTGTATGACATGGTTTTTGTACATGGTCTTGTACAAACTTAAACTCTTCCCTTAGTTCTAACAGTTTGTTGATAGAATGTATAGACTAATCCAGATTGAAAATCCTTCTGTATGAAATTTCTTTCTTCCTTTCCAACCACATTCCCTCTGACCATTTCCTCATTTTTACTGTACCGTCCATACCAGGAGTACAAGGCTGACTAGGAAAAGTGATTGCAGAAACCTTTCTTTCCTCCCTATCTTTGTCATTTCCCTCCATCTAATACAAATTGTGCTGAGGGCTCTCAGAGGATCCATTCGATCATGGTCATGAAGCGCCCTTGCTTTGGTGCGCGTGCTCAGCCACTTCAGTTGCGTTCGACTCTTTGCCATCCCATAGACTGCAGCCCGCTAGGCTCCTCTGTCCATTGGATTTCCCAGGCAAGAATAGTGGAGTGGGTTGCCATGCCCTCTTCCAGGGGATCTTCCTGACCCAGGGATCAAACCCATGTCTCCTGTCACACTAACTGAAGTAAGTCAAGCAGAAAAAAGAGAAATACTGTATGATACCCCTTATGTGCAGAATCTGAAAAGACATGATGCAGATGAACTTATTTACAAAACAAGAACAGACTCACAGTGAACAAACTTATGGTTCCCAGGGGAGAAGGACAGGGGGAGCAGGCTAGATAGGGAGTTTGGGAGGAACCTGTACACACTGCTATGATTAAAATGGAGAACCAACAAGGCTCTCCTGCAGAGCACAGGGAACTCTGCTCGGTGTTGTGTGGCAGCCTGGATGGGAGGGGAGTTTGGGGAGGATGGATACATGCGCAGGTAGGGCTGAGTCCCTTTGCTGCTCACCTGAAACTATCACAACGTTGTTAATTGGCTATGTGTGCGTGCATGCATACTCAGGTGCTTCAGCTGTATCCACCTCTTTGTGACCCCCCAGACTGTGGCCCCCCAGGCTCCACTGTCCATGGAATTCTCCAGGCAAGAATACTGAAGCGGGTTGCCATGCCTCCTTGTCAGTTCACTCACTCAGTTGTGTCCAGCTCTTTGCAACCCCATGGACTGCAGCACACCAGGCCTCCCTGTCCATCACCAACTCCTGGAGTTTACCCAAACTCATGTCCATTGAGATGGTGACGCCATCCAATCATCTCATCCTGTGTGGTCCCCTTCTCCTCCTGCCTTCAATCTTTCCCAGCATCAGGGTCTTTTCCAATGAGTCAGTTATTCACATCAAGTAGCCAAAGTATTAGAGTTTCAGCTTCAGCATTAATCCTTCCAATGAATATTCAGGACTGATTTCCTTTAGGATGGACTGGTTGGATCTCCGTGCAGTCCAAGGGACTCTCAAGAGTCTTCTCCAACACCACAGTTCAAAAGCATCAATTCTTCAGCACTCAGCTGTCTTCACAGTCCAACTCTCACATCCATACATGACTACTGGAAAAACCATACTTTGACTAGATGGACCTTTGTCAGCGATGTCTCTGCTTTCTAATATGCTGTCTAAGTTGGTCATAGCTTTTCTCCCAAGGAGCAAGCATCTTTTAATTTCATGGCTGCAGTCACCATGTGCAGTGATTTTAGAAACCCCCCCCCCAAACAAAGTCTGTCACTGTTTCCACTGTTCCCCCATCTATTTGCCATGAAGTGATAGGACCGAATGCCTTGATCTTAGTTTTCTGAATGTTGAGTTTTAACATTTAACTGGCTGTAAATTTATATTTTCCATTTAACTGGCTATACTCCAATATAAAATTAAAAGTTTAAAAAAGAGAGATTTTAGATCTTTCAAAAAAAAATGTTCAGAGTGCCTTGCTTGCTAGGGATCTGTTATTTCACGAGAAACCCACCCTCAGAGCAGGAGACTTACAGGGGCAAAGTGTAAGAGGTGGGCTCTCACGACTGGTGAAAAGTGGAAGAAGGAAGCACCTCGCTCCCTGCTGTGTTGGGTTCCTGAAAAGTCACTCTCCTTCTAGGACAGAGCCCTCAGAGGCTGGCTTGTTCCAGGTCGGCCGGCCAGGAGGCTGGAAGGTCACCCCGCACGGGGCAGCTTGAGTTTGAGTGTTCTTGCTGAACATCCAGGCAACAAGTGTAAGAAGAAAGATCTTTATTGGCAGACGTCCTAATGAGGTGGTTTATGACAGCTCATCTTACCTCTATCCCACTGAAATGGAAGTTTTGTTGAAGGCCGGAGTCAGCATTTGGGGGAAATCAGGACAGGTTAACTTTGGTCATGTGACTCAGAATTTGGTGTAGGGTTGTCTTCAAGCTGGGGCCTCCATTTTGGCTCTTCTTTAACAATATCTTCGTTTCCAATATTTTTACTCTCTCTGTCTATGTATGGGTGAGTGTGTGTGTGCGTGAGATATGCATCTTCTCTCTCTCTGTCAGATACATCCCCTTAACTGCATTCATTTCCCCTCTGTCTGCATCTTGGAATTCAAGCCCACAGATGCCTGGAGTTCAAGGACTTAAGCATAATTCTCCTACCAGTTAATAAAGACGAAGGGGTAATATGAACACATTGGGAAAAAAGATTAAACTTCTTAGTGCTTAATATGAAATACTGACGTTGGAGAAGATAAATATAAAGCTTACAATTCACTACAGAAACAAGGGCATAGATCACAATCTTATCAATAAGTCGTGTCAATTCAAAGAATATTTACAGCCAGTCTATTCATAAGAATAATTTAAGCGCCCCATAATCTTACAAATCATGTATGAAAGAAGTAAATTTGACAACCTAAAAATTTACATTGGTTTCCCTTGTAGCTCAGTCGGTAAAGAATCTGCCTGCAATGCAGGAGACCCGGGTTCGATCCCTGGGTTGGGAAGATCCCCTAGAGAAGGAAATGGCAACCCACTCCAATATTCTTGCCTGGGAAATCCCTTGGACAGAGGAGCCTGGTGGGCTACAGTCCATGGGTTCACAAGAGTTGGACACGACTTAGCAACTAAATGGTTTTATAAATTCACATGATATTACCAATAATGGGTTTTTAAGCTAAAGAAACTTTATCAATATATCTTAACTGAAATAAATTTACATGAACCTTGACAGAAGAAAAAACTTTTATTACTGTTTTATCTTCTCTAAGAAATATATTGGTACCATATAAAATGGTCAAAAAGTAGGCAGCCTAAAATTTAGAAAATATTTTTAAAGCATTGCAGGAAGTTAATTTTGTATTATACTAATACAAAAATTTAATATATCTTACATAGTTATTATTATATTACATAACACAGTTAATTATTATAAAGTACCTAATTATTACATTGTATATTTGTAATTGTATATATGTGTTATATAGTTATCATTTTATTTATTATATGTAGTAAATCACAATTATTACTACATTATTGTTAAAATATTCTATTTTTCATTAAAATTTTTTTTATTGAACGAAAGATTTTTTAAGTTCTATAGTGCTTTACGGTTTTCAGAAGCCTCACATATATGGTTTATTTAATCCCATAATAACTCTTTTTCCCCCCCTCTCTCTGTATGGCCCCTCCCCTCTCCCTGTCCCCACTGGTAACCACTAGTCTGTACTCTATATCTGTGAGCCTGCTTACTTTTTTATTCACTAGTGTGCTGTACTTTTTAGATTTTACATATATAATAATTATTATACTCGATTGTTACATATTATAATATCTTATCAGGTATAATAATTATCTTTGTTATATATAGTAAATCATTAATGTTAATATATTATTTTTCACCTTTTAAGATTTTGTTAATTTTGGTGCTTTCTTATTTTAAATAACTATTACTTTTGGACCTGAGTTCGTATTCATAATTAATTTTTTTTCCTTAAAGAGGATACTGCCCCCAGATGGCATAAACATCAGGGCCTGCCCCAAACCTAGATTCACCCTAGTCCCAGACAAACCATCCTGTCTTCCCAAAGTCATAACTTCTGGCTTCCAAAAGCATCAGAACCCCAAAGATTCTGGATTCCAGGCCTGCACCCGAGTCTAACACGCCCCAGACTGTGGTGGCATGAATTCATTCACTTACTGCTGTGGCTTTGAGTTTCCTCTTGTTTATGGCACACAGAGGTTTTCTTTTCTTTCATTCTTGGATATGCATTTCTAAAGCATCTTTGAAAATACTTTACTGTTAGTCACTCAGTCATGTCTGACTCTTTGCGACCCCATGGACTGTAGCCCACCAGGCTCCTCTGTCCATGGGACTTCCCAGGCAAGAATACTGGAGTGGGTTGCCATGCCCTCCTGCAGGGGATCTTCCCGACCCAGGGATCGAACCCTACGTCTCTTGTGTCTCCTGCACTGGCAGGCAGGTTCTTTACCACGAGGGCCACCTGGGAAGCCCAAAGCTTACAGAAGCACTGTAATTTTCATAGCCGGTTTGTATCCTTTGTCTTCCTTGCCTCCTAAAAGGACCCACAGAGAAGTACTTAGGAGATGTTATCATCTCTAACAGAGGAAGGAAAGGGAGCCTGTGGGTGTGACTTCTCTGGGAACACACAGTTGGCGAGAGGGAGGGCTGGCTCCGAGGGAACTGCGTCTCTACTGCTTCATGCCCCTCTCATGCCTTTCACCTGGGTCGATACTGAAATCATTCAGTACATCTTCCCAAACCCATGACCACATGCCCCTCGATGAGCACCCGTGCTTCTCAAATTGAGTCTGCCCGAGAATGAGGGGAAAGAATGACAGGAAGGCTCCATTGGGGCTCATCCCAGAATAGTCCCACCAGGTAAACATTCTTTCCTAGTCAAAATCTGTTGGGAAAAAATGATCTTTCTGAACACGGACAGGTCAACTGCTGTTGCTAAAACCAGAGCATGATGAGTTACCGCTAAGCCCCTCTAAAAAGCACCATCTCCAAACAGCTGATGGCGATACGGAAAGAACAAATGGCATTGGAGGCATCCGCTCCTGGCGGGGATGGAATCCATCTCCTGTTGCAGTTACTTCTGCTTCCTAGATCTGACAATAAACCTGGAACCCAGGGAACATCTCCCATCCTTACTCTCAAAGTTGACTTACTGTGAGGGTTTTTTTTTTTTTTTTCCAGACTAATAGATTCATTTGGTTCCATTTATCCTAGGATTAAGATAAACATCAAAAAGTTATGCTTTACTAAATTTTAAGTTAAGAGCGATGTTACTAGCAAACTGGGCTTCCCTGATAGCTCAGTGGTAAAGCATCTGCCTGTCAATGCAAGAGATGCGGGTTTGTTCCCTGGGTCAGGAAGATCCCTGGAGAAGGAAATGGCAACCCACTCCAGTTTTCATGCCTGGGGAATTCCATGGACATCGCGCGGAGCCTGGTGGGCTACAGTGAGCCTGGTGGGCTACAGTCCATGGGATCGCAAAAGCGATCACAAAACTTATTGACTAAACAATCAGCAAGCTCACTCGTGTTTCATAGACATTTTGATGTCAGAATTTCTTATGTAAACCTATCTCCCAAGTATGACATTGCTCCATGTGATGAATATCACACGTTATAGCTCAGCTTTCCTTTTCTCCTTTGTTTTTCACCTCTCTTCTTTTCACAGCTATTTGTAAGCCCTCCCCAGACAGCCATTTTGCTTTTTGGATTCTTTTCCATGGGGATGGTCTTGATCCTTGTCTGCTGTACAATGTCACGAACCTCATTCCATAGTTCATCAGGCACTCTATCTATCAGATCTAGGCCCTTAAATCTATTTCTCTCTTCCACTGTATAATCATAAAGGATTTGATTTAGGTCATACCTGAATGGTCTAGCAGTTTTCCCTATTTTCTTCAATTTAAGTCTGAATTTGGTAATAAGGAATTCATGATCTGAGCCACAGTCAGCTCCTAGTCTTGTTTTTGTTGACTGTATAGAGCTTCTCCATCTTTGGCTGCAAAGAATATAATCAATCTGATTTCAGTGTTGACCATCTGGTGATGTCCATGTGTAGAGTCTTCTCTTGTGTTGTTGGAAGAGGGTGTTTGCTCTGACCAGTGCATTTTCTTGGCAAAACTCTCTTAGTCTTTGTCCTGCTTCATTCCATATTCCAAGGCCAAATTTGCCTGTTACTCCAGGTGTTTCTTGACTTTCTACTTTTGCATTCCAGTCCCCTATAATGAAAAGGATATCTTTTTTGGGTGTTAGTTCTAAAAAGTCTTATAGGTCTTCATAGAACTGTTCAACTTCAGCTTCTTCAGCGTTACTGCTTGGGGCATAGACTTGGATTACTGTGATATTGAGTGGTTTGCCTTGGAAACTAACAGAGATCATTCTGTCATTTTTGAGATTGCATCCAAGTACTGCATTTTGGACTTTTTTGTTGACCATGATGGCTACTCCTTTTCTTCTGAGGGATTCCTCCCCGGAGTAGTAGATATAATGGTCATCTGAGTTAAATTCACCCATTCCAGTCCATTTTAGTTTGCTGATTCCTAGAATGTCGACATTCACTCTTGCCATCTCTTGTTTGACCTCTTCCAATTTGCCTTGATTTATGGACCTGACATTCCAGGTTCCTATGCAATATTGCTCTTTATAGCATCAGACCTTGCTTCTATCACCAGTCACATCCATAGCTGGGTATTGTTTTTGCTTTGGCTCCATCCCTTCATTCTTTCCGGAGTTATTTCTCCACTGATCTCCAGTAGCGTGTTGGGCACCTACTGACCTGGGGAGTTCCTCTTTCAGTATGGACTAAGGTCCGTCTAGTCAAGGCTATGGTTTTTCCTGTGGTCATGTATGGATGTGAGAGTTGGACTGTGAAGAAGGCTGAGTGCCAAAGAATTGATGGTTTTGAACTGTGGTGTTGGAGAAGACTCTTGAGAGTCCCTTGGACTGCAAGGAGATCCAACCAGTCCATTCTGAAGGAGATCAGCCCTGGGATTTCTTTGGAAGGAATAATGCTGAAGCTGAAGCTCCAGTACTTTGGCCATCTCATGCAAAGAGTTGACTCATTGGAAAAGACTCTAATGCTGGGAGGGATTGGGGGCAGGAGGAGAAGGGGACGACCGAGGATGAGATGGCTGGATGGCATCATGGACTCGATGGACGTGAGTCTGAGTGAACTCAGGGAGTTGGTGATGGACAGGGAGGCCTGGCGTGCTGCGATTCATGGGGTCACAAAGAGTCGGACACAACTGAGCGACCGAACTGAACTGATAGCTCAGCTCCAAAGCACTCTTGGCTATTTCGATGACATGAATCTTGGCGATGACCAACTGTGATTTGTCCATGGTGACAGAGAAAGATTCTTCTAAAATAATGATGACATTTCTTTGAGGGGACATCTGTCTTTAAGAACTGGCTTGAGGAAAAAGTGAAAATAGAAACAAACAACCAAGTACATCTCTTCTCCAAAATGCATGGAACTCCTTCAAGACTACTGTGGTCTCCTGTCAGAGCCATTTTATAAGGCGGGTAATTTACAGGCGGCCAGCCCTTTCCATGTGATTGAGTGTGGACTCAGATGCTTAGGACCAGGCTTGTGCTATTTTTAAAATGAAAAGACTGGCACTTCACTCACTCTTTCCAAACATATTGGATCATTTCACCCATCTTCTTTCTTCTCTCTTCACTCGTAATATGTGTCATTCCATAAAGGATATTTCAAATGAAACAGAAGCAAATGCTTCTATGTCCACATGGCTGACAAAATTTAAGGGTTACCTGAATGTTTTTTAATCTCTGACTTTAAAATTTCTGATGGTAGTCTCTCTTTAACAAGGCATCTGTCTTCTTTATGTTTCAGCCGAACCAAGATGAGAAGAATTCTACTGTAAGGTCCCACTGGGCAGGTTTCCTATGTCTGATTCTCCACAGTGCTGACTGGTCTAGATCTTTATATCTCCTCTTAGCAGCATCAGTGAACCCTTTCCCCTGGCACCTTCAGGGGCTCCCCCAGAAGTCTGGCAGGTGAAGGGGTATGCTGCAGCCTAAACTATTGGGTTGATCAAAAAGTTTGTTCATATTTTTCCATAAGATGATGTGGAAAAATATGAACCAGTTGGTTGGCCAACCCAGTATTTGACATGAATATCATGGACTTTGAGGCACTATATTTCCAAATAATTGAGGGGTCAGAAATTCTGGAATGGCACTTCTTTGTGATCAAATGTTATCTGCATAACACACTGAAAAGCCACAGACTTTTTAAATGTCAGTGGTTACCAGGCTTTCAGAGAACATCTAGTTCTCCACCAAGACTCTCATCTCCCTGGAAGTGTGTTCCCATCACAGTCTCCCTCATAAGGATGCTGTGTGTTAGCCACTCAGTCACATCTGACTATTTGTGACCCCGTGGACTGTTGCCCGCCAGGCTCCTTTGCCCATGGAATTCTCCAGGCCAGAATACTGGAGTGGGCTGCCATTCCCTTCTCCAGGGGATCTTCCCTACCCAGGGATTGAACCCAGGCCTCCCACATTGTCGGCAGATTCTTTATCATCTGAGCCACCTGGGAAGCTGTAAGTAAGGATGATGGACACATATCTGTCTGATCAGCAGCTCTTCCTTGGCAGAACTTTTGGGGAAGGTTATGTAAAAAGCAGTGAGTCTCTTGTTCATCTTCTGGGTCGGGACCAGTGGCTCATCATAAGTGGTGATGAAAGAGTTATTACCTCTGGTCTCCTAGGAATGCCTACCTATTGAGAGGGAAGCCTGAAACTAGTGAAAAAAATGGCATCATCTGGAGGTTTCAACTTGAAAAACAGATCCATTCTCTCCAGATGCAGTGGCCAGTGAAAAATAAAGTGAAAATAAAGTTGTGTCTGACTCTTTGCGACCCTGTGGACTGTACTGGAATGAGTCGCCTTTCCCTTCTCCAGGGGATCTTCCTAACCTAGGGATTGAACCCAGGTCTCCCACATTGCAGGCAGATTCTTTACCAGCTGAGCCATGAAGGAAGCCCAAGAATACTGGAGTGGGTAGCCTATCTCTTCTTCAGGGTATCTTCCCAACCCAGGAATTGAACCGGGGTCTCCTGCATTGCAGGTAGATTCTTTATCAACTGAGCTATGAAGTTACCTTCCATTGTCGAGAAGATGGGTCCTAACTTTTAAATTGTGTTTATGAAAATAAGAAAGTGGGCATGCACAGGATGGCGGGGAGGAGAGGAGGGCCACACACAAAATTACTTGTTTGGGGCTCAGCTTCCCTCTTGGAGTTGCCAGCCCTCCTTCTCGTGATCCTGCCAGATGCTTCTCTCACCCGGACCAGCCCTGTCTAGGAGGCAGAACTTATGACCAAGTTAGACCAGTCAGAATTGTGTCCCCCAGGGCCTGAATCTGCAGTTGTACAGGTGGAAGGTAACTGTGGTTGAGGCCCCCACGACACTCTTCAAAGAGGAGGCCATGAATGCCTGATGCTACTGAGCTGTCTAGGACCAGAGCTGCCCTGGGTCTGTTATTTCTGAAGCCTTGATGATCAGCTTTTCCATTTGATTCAGAGAATGACCCAGAGCCCTTCCAAACAAGCTTCCAGTCCAGCCCACAACTTGGACAACATATAATTTAATACAAGATGTGTTATTGATGACCTTCTAGGCCACCAGATGCTGTGCCAGATTCTTTCCAGTGTATAAAATTTCACTTCTTACCATGAGCAGAGAACTGAGACCATCTCACTATTCCTTGGACACATCTGAGTGCTGCAGCCTCTGTCTCTGCATCTATGCTGACTTGTTGGTGTAAAGACGGCCCAGAAGCCCTCCAAACCTAGAGCTGAATGGTTCTGAGGTCTGTATTTTGCCTCATTTCCAAGCCTTTTCCTATGTGATTAAGTTTGTGTTGTCCCCTGTGGTAGATGCATGCATGCATGTCTGCTCAGTCATGTCTGACTCTTTGCAACACCATGGACTGTAGCCCACCAGGCTCCTCTGTTCATGGGATTTTCCAAGCAAGAATATGGTTACCATTTCCTTCTCACTGAACTCGCATCTCTTGCGTTTCCTGCATTGACAGGTGGATTCTTTACTGCTGAGCCACCTGGGAAGACCCCCCTGTGGTATATACCACTTCTAAACATCCTTCTCTGGATTATTTTCCTTTCCTTGTCCCACGCCCCCCCACTGCCCCCCAAAATACTTTCAAATCCTTATCTCTAGGTCTGGTCCTGGGAGAAACCAGAAGAAGCCAGGGGCTGCAATGCTGGGTCTCTGTGGGGCTGCAGCTCAGAATCCAGCGTGTATTAGCCACTCTGTAAGTGCAAACACACCCATTTTATGGATGAAGACCCTGAGCATGAGGAGACAGGGATTAGCCTGCTGGTAGACAGTATTTGCAGGATGGCAATTAGAATTTACTCTGCATGACAACTCCCACCCATCACCTAGACTAGGGTTCTCAACCTGGACCCTGCTGACCTTTTGGGTGGGATGGGTCTTTGTGGGGCAGTGAGAGTGCGGGGGATGTCCTGAGTGACGTAAAACGTCTGGCAGTATCCCCTCTCCCAGCTGTGACAAGCCAAAACTGCCAGGTGGTCTCCAAGTTGCCAGACTTTTCTGGGAGGAAAGGAGGGCTCCCCTTGGTCGAGGACCACTGGCCGAGAGAGTTGGAAGACAGCCCAGTGGTACCTCGGGATCCTTGCTGATGCAGGAAGGCAGAGTGGCCCCATATATGCAGCTTTCTCGCTGAGCCTGTGTAAACCTTTATCTGGGCTTCCCTGGTGGTTCAGCTGTTAAAGAATCTGCCCACAACTCGGGAGACGTGGGTTGGATCCCTGGGTCTGGAAGATCCCCTGGAGGAGGAAATAGCAACCCACTCCAGTATTCTTGCCTGGAGAATCCCATGGACAGAGGAGTCTGGCAAGTGACAGCCCACGGTGTCATAAAGAGCAGAACACTCCTGAGGCAACTCACACACACACACACTTTTATCCAACCTTGCATCTTCTGGCTCTAAACCTGGCCCACTGTCCACCATGCTAGGATCCCCGTGATCAGTTGTTTTGGGGCTAGGCTTGTTACAGAATTCTTTCCGATTGTGCCCAAATCTGCCTCCTGGAAACTTACTTTACCAGTGTGCCCCGTAGGGCCAGGCAGAAGGCTAATCCCTCCCAACTGGCTGGCACTTCAACTATGTGAAAACAGCCCGCTTGTCCCCTGCACTATGGATGGACAGCTACTGCCCGCCGGGTGCTACAGACACGCTGGGAACAGTTGTCCGGCGGGGAGTTCAAACTCCTAGGCTCTTTCTTAGACCAATGGCCAAGAATTCCCAGGAGGTGAGTCTGTGTTCTGTAAAGCCTCCAGATGGTTCCGATGTACCCCATCCACAGTTCAGCCTTCAGGAACCTTGGACTAACTTGAGCTCCAGGCAGTAGACTTCTGATTTGCTTCTAAAAGCAGCTACCAAAAAGATTGATTCTGAAAGCAGTATTAAAAAGCAACTCTTAATAGAATATTCCATAGTAGCTCAAAGAGACACATACTTCTATCTGGTTTCATTTTCAGTCAAACAGCTTTTATAAAAGCCTAGAGGTTGACATTAAAAAATGTTGGCCAGGCTTCCTTTCCCAGATATTGGAATTAAAGGGATCCAAAACATCTTTTTTTTTTCCTTTGTCCTTTTCTTCACTGTAAGGCATGCAGAATAAATGTGTGTGCATGTAAACATACACACCCACATACTGTATAACTTGCAATCAGTTTTGAAGAGTTATCTATGGAAGTGTAATGATAGCCCTCTTGCTGCTGTCTCTACCAGGGATGATGATACCTGGTGGAAAGGAGACACCAAGTGCAAAATGCAGTCAGAAGACTAGACCATTTGGGGAGTGAGAGAGCATTCGAACCAAATGCCAGACTTGAAAAAGACTGCAGGTCACCTCCTTCGTTTACGGGAGGAGGAGAGGAGACAGTCAGGAGCAGAGCATGTCTAGATAAAGACCCAAAGTGAAAAGAAATGGACTAGAGGGAAAAAAAAGTGGCAGCAGAGGAGAGGCTTCCAAATTTGGGTAACAAATAAATAAAACTAGGCTCAGATCTATTCAAACTAAATCATTCACTCAGCTCATTGGGTAAGTGTGGTGCCTCATACATGTGAAGGTCTACTTAAATTCCCATTTGCCCAAGGCTTTAGTTTACAAGCCCTATCTTCTACTCTAAATGTTTCCAAGCTACCTAGATGAGCACACGATCTTCTTCCTTCTTAAATTGCCCTTTATTTCAATGAAATCAATGACAACAGCTTGCTTTTTTTCTGGGAAGACTTTTCTGACTCCTCATCCACTCCTGCCCCAGCTAACTTTACTCCTTATACGACTGTAAGCCTTTCACTCAAGCCCCTTCTTATGGATCTGTTATTTCTGGCTGCTGGAATCAGGGTCTAGGAGAGAGACCACGCCAGACAGGCCCTTTGTTTCCCCCACAGGAGCTGGGCTGATGAGCATTCAGTATGCAGGTTTGTACGAAACCCCAACTGTCCACCCTCCACTTTTTTTCAAAGTGAAATGTTAAGTCTGCGTTTCAGTCCACATCACAGCCACTGGATACCATAGAGGAAAAGGTTGATTCTGCTGCTGTGATTTTTCTGCATCTTTTGAGAGTGATTCCTTTTCATGTTGAAAAAACTGTGTGTGTGTATGTGTGTGTGTGTGTGTGTCACATAGAAAATTGAGAGAGCCATAGAGAGAGGGAAAAAATTCTCACAAAATAATGTCTGGGTACTAGTGGGTAATGCTACCCTAAATAACTTGGATTTCCACTGGCTGGCTTTTGTTCATAAAATGCTAATCCACTCAGATGCAGACCTCTATAAAACATTGGGGATTCAAGGCTGTACAGAAATCTCAACTCTCTTCTGCTACATAAGGTAAAGATCTGTTTAAACTAACAGTTTGAAATTATTTTGAAGGTACTAACAAGAAGTCCTTTTCAGAACTTCGCAATTATTTATTAAATACTAACCTATGATATAGAGCCTATAGTGTATTGAGCTAATAATGAACACTAGGTAGACTACTGTAGTTATGTTCAAGGTTGCTTTTTGGAGGAAAAGTTAATTTTTCACGTCAACTACAATAATGGGGAAGGGAGTCATCTCATTCCACAAGGAAAATTATTACTTGTTATTGAACTGAAAACAGATCTCCTTTCCTTGCATGCAAAATGAAGAAATGTCTTAAATTTGATGCCTGGGGTCCCATGGTGCTGGGAGGGTGTCTTATAAAGAGCATTGTCTTGATTATTCTCTGACTTTGGAGATGAGAGTAGCAGCTAATACTGTATGTGTGAGAAGCTTTGCAGAGACTACCTCGATTAATTCCTACAACCATCATCTGAGATCAGAATCACCCTTATCTGCATTTTCAGCAAAGATACTACATGGCAGAGCCAACATCCAAATGTGGGGTCCCTCCCCAAATGCTGAAGGTACCCTAGGTACTCACCAACAACCAGTCAGCTATCTTTTAGGGGAACAATTAACTTCCTGGAGCTGGGGACAAGTTGAAAAGATGAAGCAAGTAAGTATCTGCAAGAGAAAAAAACTTCTGGAGTCAGCAAATTGGGATAAATATTTGTTTGGTTCTTTATTGTTGCTGTTTAGTCGCTCAGTTGTGTCCATCTCTTTCCTACCCCATGGACTGCAGCACGCCAGGCTTCCCTGTCCTTCACCATCTCCTGGAGCTTGCTCAAACTCATGTCCATGGAGTCCGTGATGCCATCCAACCATCTCATCCTCTGCCATCCCCTTCTCCTCCCGCCTTCAATCTTTCCCAGCAGCAGGATCTTTTCCAATGAATCAGTTCTTCGCATCAGGTGGCCAAAGTATTGGAGCTTCAGCTTCAGCATCAGGCCTTCCAGTGAATATTCAGGGTTGATTTCCTTTAGGATGGACTGGTTGGATCTCCTTGCAGTCCAAGGGACTCTCAAGAGTCTTCTCCAGCACCACGGTTCGAAAGTTTGATTCTAGAGCAAGTGAAAATGCTAAATTACATTCACAGCAGCCTCCATGGTTTGAGTCCTGCTGAACATTGACGGCAGGGCACACAACCCTTCCAGGTGCAGAATAATTAGTAACGGTGTGGCCAGTGTGGCTGGCTGCTGTCCGGGGTTGGCCGAAGAAAATATGATGGGTTAACTGTGGAGTGTAAAAGCAGATAAGGAAAATGATTTACATTTTGTTTATTAAAAAAAATGGAAGACTAGAAAATGTCCCCAACAACTAAGCGTTATAAGTCACTTTAGGGAAAAAATCAGCCAGAAAAACCATGGCTGAAGTGAGGCAACTTGGGCTGCGTCCCACCTCATGATCAAGAACGTGGTCCCTGCAGTTGGACCTCCGGGACCGAATTCTTGGCTCTGCCTCTGGCCGGCTGCGTGATCCAGGGCTGCTTTCGAATCTCTCTGTGCCCGAATTTCTCTCATCTGAGAAGAGGCGTAATAATAGCATCTGCTTCATAGGTTTGTTGTGAGGATGAGACGAATCGATATGGTAAAAGCATGAGAACGGAGCTTGGCAGCAACCCGTGGAGTCCTGCAGGAATGCCACGCGTTCTTATTGGGACACTGAGCAGTGATCCCCCGAGCTAGGTCCTTTTTTTTCCCCTCCCTGAATTGGTAGGGTTTTCCTGAGCTGGTTTTCAGTTTTCCTCTCCTGTTTCTCACCAGGGCTCTAGGAGGTAGGCAGATATCATTATCTTTCCCTTTTTGCTGATGAGGAGATGGCATGGAGGGGATTAAGTGAGTCACCGAGAGTCAGAATTGGGAGCCAACCAGCTTCCTGGCCCTCAGCCCCTAGAGCTTTCTACTATCTTGCGCTAAAGCCTCAGATGGAAAGGGAGCAGTCTTGCCTTTGGGCCAAATGCATGATGTCATCAAGCCTCGATTCACAAGATACCCGCAACAATATGTACGGCTGGGTCAGGCTTTCTTCGTCAACATTCAGTCCCAAAAGCTCTAAGAGATACACTTCAGACCGCAGCAAGGCAGCACCTGTCTCGCTACCAGAGGCTCTGTTTCTGCCTTTCTCCAGGCACAGGAAAGTTGGGGTAATGCTTCCTGGTCTCCTTCCACTCTGCTCTGCAGCACCAGGATGGCAGCTCTGGGTGGCTGCTTTCTTCGTCCAAGGAACTAAGCTGAAAAGCAGGTGTTCTTTCCGGCTCAGCAGATGCTAAGGCGATAAGCTGCACCTTGCGGAGGCTCTGGGCAATTCAGACCCGGCGGAGCTCTTGGACCTGGCTGGCTCTCTCCTCCCCAGCGGCCCCGTGATGGACACGTGTCTGAGCTCCGAGCAGCAGCCCCGGCCCCTGGAAGAGTCCCCGAGCCCCCCGGACGACGAGACTCTGCACACAGACAGCACCGGCAGATGCACAGGAGGTAACCTCCTTCCTCACCTCTCCACCCTCTCGCTTCTGTTCCTGGGGATGGCATTTTCCAGTGAACCTCAGGGGCCAGACAGTCCATTTCCTTTGAACTCTAGATCTTTTTCTGATCATGAAATGGTAGAAGGATGCCTTTATGCCAGCAGAAGCGTGGTAGTAATGGTAATAATCCCTACGTCCACAACTTTGTCTTCTCCAAATTCTAGGAGAGTCAGATATTTGTTAACAAGAACTTTTATAAAAGAAACGAAATCTAGATTCTTTCCTGCTCTTGGCCAAAATGTGTTCCTGGCAGCCGCAGTCTACAGTGAATCCTCATAAAGCCATTTTCCCATTAGGACAACATAACCAGTCAGGCTTGCATTTCTGGACAGCGAATCAGTAGGAAATAAGTAACAGACATAACAAATGATGTCATAAGAGCCAAGTTATAACATTCGAAACATGTACTCTCGTTGATCCTGGAAATGCTCTTCCAACTCTGCTAAACCAGGATGGTATTTATTTTTGCTAAGTTGTTTACATAAAAATGCTACTCTGCCTATCTCCAAAAGCTGACCTCTCTCAAACTATCAGGCGAGCATGTGTGTGTGTGTGTGTGTGTGTGTGTGTGTGTGTGTGCGTGTGTGTGTGTGTGTGCGCGTGTGTGTGTGTCAGTCGCTCAGCTGTGTCCAACTCTTAGCAAGCCCATGGACTATAGCCCACCAGGCTTCTCCATCCATGGGATTCTCCAGGCAAGAATCCTGGAGTGAGTTGCCATTCCCTTCTCCAGGGGATCTTCCTGACTCAGGAATCGGAGCTGGGTCTCCCACATTACAGGCAGATTCTTTATGGTCTGAGCCACCAGGGAAGCTCCCACAGGTGGGCATTGGTACAATAAATGAAAATCATGTGCAGTCAACATAAATTTCTTTATCTTTGTAGCAAGGAAAGGGGTCTTATAGGAGGGATATTTTTATACCCATGTTTCTTTACAATGTTGACCCAGAAAGGAAGACCATCAGTTTATCATTTGTCATCCTGTGAAAGAATGAGCCATTTATAAATCAGCCCATCAACTTCTCCTACAGTCTTGAGAGGAAAGTTAGCTTCCATGTGGTGATCTGTGAGAAGAAGGAAAGAAGGACCGGTCCGGCCAATGTGGAGGGGCCGGAAACTGGCAGGAAGTGCCCTGGGTCCCTGATGGTCTGCCTGCTCCAGTGACCAGAGGCTCAGATGGAAGGAGGGCAGCCCACGACTCCCTCCTCTTACCCAATGGCCTGGACCAGCTCCTGCATTTTGGGAATTTTTGCAAGCTGTTTTTTAAACATGGCCATTGTTAAAATTTAAGTCATATAAACACACAACAAAATGGATTACATAAAGGGGAAAGTTATATGAAAAAACTTAGGCAATAAATACTCACGTCTCATCACGAATTATCTTCCCACATCTTATGATGATCTGTGTTCTTGAAGCTGTTGGTAGATGTCGCATCCATGGTAGAAGCGCCCATGATGCTCAGCAGCTGCGTCTCTTCCCTGGGGACGGCCATGTTGGGAGCATTGTCACCATGGTGACGGCCAAATCCTACACATCAGTGCTTCCTCACTGCTCCCAGCCTGGCTGTTGGATGTTCCTGGGCACCACATGATCTGTTCCTTTGCCTTCTTGCTGCCTCTGAAACCAGCACTCAGAGTCAGCTGCTCAGCCTACAGGAGAAGATGGGTCCTCTTTGCTGGGTGATAGATTTGAGGTTCCTATTGTTAGATGTCAGTTCAGTTCAGTTCAGCTCAGTCGCTCAGTCGTGTCCGACTCTTTGCGACCCCATGAATCGCAGCACGCCAGGCCTCCCTGTCCATCACCAACTCCCGGAGTTCACTCAGACTCACGTCCATCGAGTCGGTGATGCCATCCAGCCATCTCATCCTCTGTCGTCCCCTTCTCCTCCTGCCCCCAATCCCTCCCAGCATCAGAGTCTTTTCCAATGAGTCAACTTTTCGCATGAGGTGGCCAGAGTACTGGAGTTTCAGCTTCAGCATCATTCCTTCCAAAGAACCTGCCTTATAAGAAGTTGGTGAGAATCATAGGCCCCCTTCTCTCCCCAGGGTCTCTCCAGGGCAAATGACAGGAAAAGACGATGTCTCAGGACTGACTTGGCCACTGTGCCTCCGCAGATTCTTACAAGCTTCAAGGAAGTCCGCGTTTCTTGTCTTTGTGGTCAGTACAGAGAATTCTCCTTCCGGGGCTGGAATAGTCTAGATCAGAACCCACGGCTGAGAGCTGCAGGTGTCATTCTGTTAATTTACAAACTGGTCACTTGGCTCACGGAGAAGGCACTGGCACCTCACTCCAGTACTCCTGCCTGGGAAATCCCATGGACAGAGGAGCCTGGTAGGCTGCAGTCCATGGGGTCGCGAAGAGTTGGACACGACTGAGCAACTTCACTTTCACTTTTCACTTTCATGCATTGGAGAAGGAAATGGCAACCCACTCCAGTGTTCTTGCCTGGAGAATCCCAGGGATGGTGAAGCCTGGTGGGCTGCTGTCTGTGGGGTCTCACAGAGTCGGACACAACTGAAGCAACTTAGCAGCAGCAGCAGCAGCACTTGGCTCACACTACAATCAAAGACCATTTGAACACTTTTCTATAAAATGCAACACAAATGAATTTTTGGAAAAACATGAAAAAACATACAAAGGCATACATACCCAGTGCCAGCCTCAGTTTCTCATAATCAGACTCAATGGGCATGGTCAAGCTTTCGTAAATGTCTCTCAGTGTTTACTCCACATGTCTAGACTCTTCTGACTGTGACCGTCTTACAAGGGTTTGCAGAGAAAGCTGCAACAGAGAACTGCTCTAGTGCAGGCGGAATTCAGTGAAATGTGAGCTCCGAGGGGTGGACCCCTGATTTGGCTTCTTCAAAGGCCCCCTACCCTTCACCCTGCACTCAGCCTCGTCTTCCTTCCTGAACATATATTTCCGACTAGAGCCCTACACAAGCTCACTGACAGCTCCTTTCTGCTATTCCATCCCTGGTTACCTGTCTCCAGGGGCAGCTCAGGCAACAAAGGCTGGTCTCATGCACCGCCCCCGACCCAAACTCCTCGCTACCAATGCCTCTCCCTGGAGACGCCAGCAGCGCCTCCCTCTTCTGCACATGACCCCTCCATGTGCTTAGCATCCTCATTCTGACCTTTTTACTCACTTTTTTTTTTTTTTTAAATTATTAAATGCTGAAACCCTCTGGGAAACCTGTGACATTCTGGGCTTCCATGATATCATCCCTGATCAGGTGCTCTTTTCCTCTCATCTTATATGATATCTGAGCGCCACTCGAGTGGGTCATGAGTGTAAAGGAGTATTTAAAGGAAGAGTAATTTAATAGTCGGGGCTCATCTGACAGCCTCCCTCAGGGCTGTGCAGCTGGCTCGTCTTTGGGTGACCTGTACCTTTTGAGGAGCGGTTGTAGAAGGACTTAAGGAACATGTTCCAGCCAGCATGTGGGATGTTACTTCACTTCAAGACCTAAAAATAGTCTGGTCCGTGCCTGCCCAAGTCCTTCTTACTGCAGACGGCCCAGTCGTGCCATCCTGCCTGGTAGCGTAGTTGCCTCCTCGCACCAAAACTAAGGGAGAGGCGGATCCACAGCGCTATCTGTCCGAAATTGAGGGAGGGGCCCAGGGCACCCGTTGGCGTCGTGTCATCTGATAAAAATCCCCATCAGACTGTTCCATCCCAGTCACCCCATGATATTCTGTCTGAGCTAGTTTGTGACCATTGTCACTGGTAACATTCTCTGTTTCTAGAAGATGGCTCAATCTCTTCCCATTCGACTAATTGTACTGATAATTAGTATATTTGCAGTGGACCCACAAATCATGGGGGCCTTCCCTTGTGGCTTAGCTGGTAAAAAATCCACCTGCAATGTGGGAGACCTGGGTTTGATCCCTGGGTTGGTAAGATCCCCTGGAGAAGGGAAAGGCTACCTACTCCTATATTCTTGGGCTTCCCCTGTGGCTCATTTGGTTAAAAATCTTCCTGCAGTGTGGGAGACCTGAGTTTGACCCCTGGGTTGGGAAGATCCCCTGGAGAAGGGAAAGGCTACCCACTCCAGTATTCCGGCCTGGAGAATTCCATGGACTATATAGTCCATGGGGTCGCAAAGAGTTGGACATGACTGGATGACTTTCACTTTCACAAATCATGAAACCTGTTATTTTTGGTCCCACAGATTCTAATGAGATAGAAGCATCACTTCGAAGCCTCCAGAAATTTGTTCCTACGAATTACACCAGCTATACCCAGGAGAACTATCGGTTTGTGGGCAAGAAGATTGTCATTCAAGAATCCATCGAAAGTTACGGAGCGGTGGTGTGGCCAGGGGTGAGAGGGCCATGACATCAGGACATCAGGGTTTCTGGGAGTGGGAACAGCACTTTTGTACAACTGTGTTGCCGTGGGCGCCTTGCCAAGTGCTTTAACATTCTGTGCTTCACAGATGGAGGGTCCCCGGATGGCCCTGAGGGTGCTGCTGGTGTGCTTAGAAGCTGCAAGAACACAGCGTGTCTCCTAGAAACCATTTCTGCCACGCTGTGTTTCCTGAAACACTCTTTTTTAACATTAACATAAATTTGAGCATATTGGGAAGTAGGATGAAAAATTCAAATGAACTGTTAAGAAAGAAAGCAGAAGTCTTTAGGGTTTAGATTTTGCAGTGGGCAAAATCTTTGGGGTCATGTCCAACAACCCTCAGGGGTCCCTCACCTTTTACGGTTTGGCTGAAAGTGAACATGTTAGTCCCTCAATTGTGTCGGACTCATTGTGACCCCATGGACTCTCGCCCGCCAGGCTCCTCCGTCAATGAGATTTCCCAGGCAAGAACACTGGAGTGGGTTGCCATTTCCTTCTCCAGGGGATCTTCCCCACCCAGGGATCAAATTGGAGTCTCCAGCACTGCAGGTGGATTCTTTACCGTCTGAGCCACCAGGGAGGAGGTGGAGGAGGGTTTGCTAAAAGATTTAGCTGCTCCTTCGGGAAGACCCGTCCCCGGGTGGCACCCACCAGACCAGCTTCTCACAGGGCGCGGCCCACAGGAAGGGTGCCTAAGCCGCCGCTCCAGAAGCCCTCAAGGCACACATGAGTCTTGGTGGCCCTGGTGACACTCTTCTGAATGCTGAAACCCCCACTCTGCATAACGATCCTTTCTCAAGATCCAAAGGCTGCCTCTCCCCAATACGGCCGTTCCCCAGCCCGTGAGCTCTTGCCACGGGTTGGATGCAGGAGCCACCTCGCCCCTGTGCTTCAGTTTCCATCCCCCCACTCCCGGCCGCCCCCTCCAAGTCCCTTGAGAGGAGCTAAGGATGAAATGGACAGACCCACAGCCTTGGGTCTGCCACCTGCCCTGGGGCAGGCCACTGTGAGTGTGGCCGGCGTGTCTCACCTGATCCTGGCCAGCCCCCACCCCCACCACTCCAGCCTCGGCTGCAAATAGTCATGACAAGCCCCAAGCATCTGTCAGAAGGCGAGGCCTAAAGGTGTGTGCACACTTGAGCTTTCACGCTGGTTCTTCAGCTCAGGACTCACGTTCCCAACCCGGGTCACGCCCTCACGCTCACTCCCCTAGTCTCTGTGGCCCCCGAGCATCACTAGCTGACCCCCGCCTTGCCCCGTTGGCTCACACAAAATGCCTCCTGCATCCACACACATCGAATTCCCTTTATTTCTTCACAGACAGGGCAGGAGGTGGGCAGAAGGGAGTGAAGCAAGAAGGAAAGGGACCTTTGGTTTTCTGTTCAAAAATGTATCTAAGTGTATTCACCTTGGTTCTTTTGGAGGGGGTTGTTTTTGTTTTGACTGTGCAAAGTATGCAATTTCTTTGCTACCACCCAAAGCATGGTCCTTGGGCTGGCTGATTAGAAAGGCAGACTTGTTCAGAGTTGCGGTCCTGAGCCCTACCGGACCTACTGCACGTAGCAGGGCATCTTTAACCAGGCTCCCCAGTGATCCGAGTGTGCACGAGAGCCTGGGAAGCGCTGTCCTACCAGAGTGTCTTAGATGAGCTACTTAAAAGAAAAATGACTGCCCCGCTGTCCAGTATAGCAGGCAAGGTCTGGGGCAACCTGCTTGCTGATGGGCTCAGGAGGGAGGTATTGGAGAGTTTTAGAGCCCATCGGTCTTCCAGCAGGTGGGGACCTGATGCGACTTGCCCAGAGTGAGGGGCTGCTGTCCTGCAGCTCCTCAACTCCTGCCCTGCTTCTGGAAGAGCTGAGCTGCTCTTCCTCCTGGGGGTTGATCAAGAGTCTTCGGATACAGGCCCTTTAGCAAGTCGGCATCTCAAGTTCCTTTGATGCAAGTTGCTACTTTCATATTCCACAGGTCAAAACACGCCATGGCACGTGTGCTTTGATTCCTACGGACCCCTCAGTAAGCTGGCACTGTGGACATGTCTTCTAGTAGTTCACTGGCTGTGAGGATTGGGGTCTCTGGTTTTCAGCGTCCAGTGACAAGTGTGAATGTTTTCCAGGCCATGGCATTGTGCCAGTATTTGGAGGAACACACAGAGGAACTCAATCTCCGAGGTGCTAAGATACTGGAAATCGGTGCTGGACCAGGCCTCGTTTCCATCGTGGCCAGTATTCTAGGTGTGTCTGTCTGTCTGTTCTCGAGCTTGTTTCAAAAGATGCTCACCAGGACAACAGTAATAATACATGTTGACTGAATGATGGGCTGTGGTTTAGGTGCTTGGCCGTGATTGCCCTCACTGAGTCCCTGCAAACGTCTGGGCCAGAATGACTCCTGTTATCCCTGAGATAAGATAATTGCATCTTAGAGACGATAACATCCAACCCATTGCTTAGCATGTGAGAAAGTTGACATCCTGAAGGGGTGACTCTCGAGTTCTGGTTGTAAACAGCTATGTTATGCTGTGTCCTGCTTTTCACTTCAACTATCATAACTAAGGTTTTGGAAAAAAAAAAAAGAAAAGAAACTAAGTCAGTGAATCCAAGATGAAAACAGATTTATACCTCAAACACCAGCTGTGCGTCCTGGACTCTGCATAAGAGGTGGGTATGTCTGGTCTACTTCTGCCTACGTGATTACACATCTATCAAAATCAGTCTGGAAATATGGCGATCTACTTTGTAAACACTGATCACTTTCTTTAAAATCCCTAAAATTTAATTTAATACATTTAATAGGGGGGAGAATTATACGAAATGATACCCTCCAGACGAGAAAACCAAAATCTTCAGATAAACACAGTTTTAGAAAGAAAAGATCATGCATTATTATAGTAAAGTGAAAGTGTTAGTCACTCAGTCGTGACTCTCTGTGACCCCATGGACCGTAGCCTGCCAGCCTCCTTTGTCCATGGAATTTACTAGGCAAGAATACTGGAGTGGGTAGCCATGCCCTCCTCCAGGGGAATCTTCCCGACCCAGGGATCGAACCCAGGTCTCCTGCATTGCAGGCAAATTTCTTACAGTCTGCGTCACCATGGAAGCCCCAAACCTTGGTATGTTAATTATTCTGAAATCTCCCCCAAACTATAACACTGTTTTAGTGTCTTTGTAAAAAACTTTTTAAATTTTGTTGGAGTGTCATTAACAACGTTGTGATACTTTTAGGTGTACAGCAAAATGATTCAGCTATACGTATACAGTATCTATCCTGTTTCAGATTCGTTTCCCATTTAGATTATTGCATAGTATCGAGCAGAGTTCCCCTGTGCCATGGTTTCGGTTTCTTAAAAGATGGAAACGTTATTCTCTCTCAGTGGTTCTCAACCAAAGGCGGTGTCTGACCCATGAAGGACATTTGGCAATGTCAGGGGACATTTCTGAGCATCATGCCCTGGGGGTTGGGTGGGGAGGTGCTGCTTGCACCTCGTGGACGGGGACCAGGGATGCTGCTAAACATCTCACGGGTACAGCGCGGGGTCTACCCCACGAGAAAGAATCCAGCCCGGATGTCCAGAGGGTCAAGGTGGGAAACCCAGCTGCATTTTCCCCCTGAGAGTATGTGTCCACTGGGCTGCCCCGGTGTTTCCAGGTACTCAAGGCAGGTTTTCTTTCTCTCTTAGGGGCTCAAGTCACAGCGACAGATCTGCCTGATGTGCTAGGGAACCTACAATACAATCTCCTAAAGAACACGCTCAACTGCACCACGTATCTGCCGGAAGTGAAGGAGCTGGTGTGGGGGGAGGGCCTGGAGCAGAGCTTCCCCAAGTCCACGCTTTACTACGACTACGTGCTGGCCTCCGACGTGGTCTACCACCATTATTTCCTGGACAAGCTGCTCGCCACCATGGTGTACCTCTGTCAGCCAGGAACGGTGCTGCTTTGGGCCAACAAGTTCAGATTCAGCACCGACTACGAATTTTTAGACAAATTCAAGCAAGTTTTTGACACGACACTCTTGGCTGAATCTCAAGAGTCATCGATCAAACTCTTTAAAGGAATACTAAAATGGGACTGAATGAAACAAAATGCCTTTCAAAACATTAGCGGGTCTGTTGAACAGTGTTAGAAATTTTATAAGATGGCGAAGGTAGTGTGTAGAATCAACGTGTCTACCTAGAATAAACCTGATTATTACAGCAGCTCTCTAAAACAAGCTATTTCGGATTATCTGGTTAATCGAAATATACACAGGCACAGCACAAAAACAGGAAAGTAGCTTTGTTGGCTTCCTAGAGTTCTCAATTAAGTGTTTAATAAATTTTACATGGACACATTAACAAGTGGATGTCCCCTTGTTATTTCTGCTGGAGAGCATGGTCTTAAACTTGTCAATATACACTCGTCACACGCTTTTTGAAACTGAGCTCGGCAGTGTCCATGTATTTTATTTCAAAGACTCTACTTCATACAAATTTTAGCTGTAGCAAAAGGAGAGGGTACAGAGTAATAGAAAAGTTAATAGGCTTAACTTAGCAACTTTGGAAAACTCAGCAGTGGCCACAGAACTGGAAAAGGTCAGTTTTCATTCCAATGCCAAAGAAAGGCAACACCAAAGAATGCTCAAACTACAGCACAATTGCACTCATCGCACATGATAGTAAAGTAATGCTCAAAGTTCTCCAAGTCAGGCTTCAACAGTATGTGAACTGTGAACTTCCAGATGTCCAAGCTGGATTTAGAAGAGGCAGAGGAACCAGAGATCAAATTGCCAACATTCATTGGGTCATCAAAAAAGCAAGAGAGTTCCAGAAAAATATCTACTTCTGTTTTATTGACTATGCCAAAGCCTTTGACTGTGTGGATCACGACAAACTGGAAAATTCTTAAAAGAGATGAGAATACCAGACCACCTTACCTGCCTCTTGAGAAATCTGTATGCAGGTCAAGAAGCAAGATTTAGAACTGGATGTGGAATAACAGACTGGTTCCAAACAGAGAAAGGAATACATCAAGGCTGTATATTATCACCCTGCTTATTTAACTTATATGCAGAGTATATCATGTGAAATGCCAGGCTGGATGAAGCACAAGCTGGAATCACGATTGGTGGGAGAAATATCAATAACCTCAGATATGCAGATGATACCACCCTTATATAAGGCAGAAAGCCAAGAGGAACTAAAGAGCCTCTTGATGAAAGTGAAAGAGGAGAGTGAAAAATTTGGCTTAAAACTCAACGTTCAGAAAACCAAGATCATAGCATCCAGTCCCATCACTTCATGGCATAGTGACAGACTTTAATTTTGGGGGCTCCAAAATCACTGCAGATGGTGACTGCAGCCATGGAATTAAAAGATGCTTGCTCCTTGAAAGAAAATCTATGACCAACCTAGATAGCATGTTAAAAAGCAGAGACATTACTTTGCTGACAAAGGTCCGTCTAGTCAAGTCTATGGTTTTTCCAGTAATCATGTATGCATGTGAGAGCTGGAATATAAAGCTGAGCACTGAAGAATTGATGCTTTTGAACTGTGGTGTTGGAGAAGACTCTTGAGAGTCCCTTGGACTGCAATGAGATCCAACCAGTCCATCCTAAAGGAGATCAGTCCTGAATATTCATTGGAAGGACTGATGCTGAAGCTGAAACTCCAATACTTTGGCCACCTGATTTGAAGAACTGACTCACTGGAACAGATGGGATGATGGGAAAGATTGAGGGCAGGAGGAGAAGGGGACGACAGAGGATGAGATGGTTGGATGGCATCACTGGCTTGATGGACATGAGCTTGAGCAAGCTCCAGGAGTTGGTGATGGACAGGGGAGCCTGACGTGCTACAGTCCAGGGGGCCGCAAAGAGCTGGACACGACTGAGTGACTGAACTGACTGACAGGCGTAACACTGGCTGAAACTGAAAAATACAGAAACAGTGCTGGGACAAGGAAGTGGGTGTTTCTAAGGGCCTGGAACTAGTGCTGAGCACACTGTGTACCAGCCCCTGGTGCTTCTTTCAGATGCTCACCTGCACCCAGCTCTTTCCGCTGCTTTCAGTGGTGTGGTGCAGACACGGGCCACCAGCACCAGAGAGAGGAAACCTGTCCCAGTTTCCAATAGCACCGTTTTGCTAGTGTCATCCTTTGAATCAACCATCAGCTGCTTTGCAGGATTTCTCTACTGGCTTATTACGAGATGATATATCCTATATGCTGTTGCCTTGTAACGTAACTCTCACAATGAACCTGTGTTAAGTAAATTATTGGCAAAGACAGTCTCTGAAACAACCAGCAAACAATTTGCTGAAACAATTTATCTCCTCAGGAGATAAGTTATCCTTAACAAAATTTCAGTCATAATCATGATTATCACTAAAGACTGTTTTGCCAGGAGCCAGTGTGAGGAACTCCGCCCATGGCAAAGGTTATGAAGAAGGAGGCTTCGGCATATGCAAAGGCGGGATTGAGCCTCAGGAAACCCCGTTCCCGAGCATCTACCCCCAAAATCAGAGTCTACCTACTTTACTGTTTCACGCTGTCACCTATACCCCTGACTTTACGGGGGGCTGACCCCCATTACCTCTCTCGGAGAAGGAGTTAACTTACAGCTCCAAGTCAATAAAAATTCCTGGGCGTGACAAGAGTGTTTCAACTTAGGAACTCCTCTGAAGGTTATCTAACCTGCCTGAACAAGTTCGTCCAGCCACATGTGATTGTTGACAGCCTCCCAACCGTGAGCAGCACGAGATGTTTTAGACTTACTAAAGGCAGATTCTTTTGGGAAGTTAGAAATTATTAGTATAGTGGGTTGGTTAGGAATTATATTGGTGAAGGGTTTTTCATTTGTTGTGCCAATAATTGCCGCTAAATCTCCATATTCCCTGCCCTGGGTGTGACAAGGGTGTCTCAGGTCAAACTTCTGTGCTGGCAGACTAGCTTGTGTGACAGGATTACCCATACTCCTGCCACTACCCACATGATTGTTTACTACCTCTCAACCATAAACAGCACAGAGAGTTTGGGGTATTTTGAAAATCTTAATTAGCATAGGGCTTTTCTCATTGTTGGGTAAATGATTGCCGCCAGGCCTCCATATCCTTAGGCACCTGGGAATATATTAATGTATTTGGAATATAGAAAAGGAAATAGAGTAGTTTTTGATGTTAGCAATACTAGACTTGAGTTAATGAATTTTCTTTCGTAATAGATCACTGTACTTTGTTATAAATCAATGTGTCCTTGCTATATAAAAATGTAACTTTATCACTATCTTAAGACTAAGTAGATCTTAAGGGGAACATTGGTGAAGGGTTTTCATTTGTTGGGCTGATGTTTGCTGCTAAATCTCCATATTCCCTTCCCTTATAATGAATATAATTAGTATATAGGAGAAATAAGTATTAACCTTTAAGATTAATCATGCTAACCTTAGGTTAAATAAATTCCTTTCTTAGTTGTAACCCACTACACCCTCACCCTATAGGAATGCAACTTTATCTGGTACCTTCAGAGGGTGGCGCCTGGTTAAAGAAAAAACACCCTTGGAAAAAATGTTTTCTGCTTAACTGACCATTATCAGAAAGAAAGGGTCGTAAAATGTCAGCAGGCCGCATGGCCAGAAGATGATGTAAAACCCCTAAGACCTTTTTTTTAATACATTTATGTGAAGCACCTGATTTTGATAAAGGTCAGGACTGCTGACCCCCGCATGACTTTAAAATTTCCATTTGTCTCTATGTGTAACAAAAGGTATATAAGCAAACCTAAAAAATAAAGAAATCAGATCAGTTTCTGGAAAGATTGATTCCCCCTTGTCGTTCCTTCTTTCTCCTTCTGGCTGAATTCCCATCTGGAGCATGGGACTCACCATGTCTGCTTACTTGCCCTGGCTTCTAAGATCCGTGAGAGAGGGAGCCCGAGGCGGGGCACCCTCCGATATTCAAATGGGCGCCGATGGCCCAACGTAGATGGTGCAAATTCCTTGTCCTGGAGTTTTATTGATATTCCACGTAAACCAAGTTATTCAGCCTCTTTTTCTCCACTAATTTTCCTACTACTCTCTTTCTAATCTCCCTCTATATCTTTAATTAAGCAATTAATTCCTAGACGCTGACTCCGTCCCCACTTCAAATTACCCTGGATCCACTGGGGCTGGACCCCGGCACTGTTTGTCTGTTTCTGAACTTTATATAGATGAAATCTAACCATGTATAACCTTTTATGATATGCTCTCCACTGAACACTGTATTTATGAGACTTATCATGTGTTAACTTGTAAAGCATTTTTTGAGGCTGATGTACATTTTCCAAATTAATTAATTCCCTGTCTTTTTTAAAAGTCATTTTTTTCCGAAGTAAATATGTATAAAAAATACATGTACACACCATTAAACTACCATTTTGGGAATTCCTTGGCGGTCTGGTGGTTAGAATTCTGCCCTTCCACTGATGAGGGTGTGGATTTGATCCCTGGTAGAGTCTACGATCTCAGTAAGCCAAGTGGCACAATAAAAACAAAACAAAAGAAACCATTTTTTCTGTGATGATGGGAGAGTATAAAGAAAGAATGTATGTTATGTGTGTAACTGAACTTAAAATAAAAAATTTTAAGAAGGTTATCACTTTTCCTCAGGTATCAATCTCAGAAATGTAAGTTTTGCTAAGGATGCCTTCTCCTGGGATGCATTTGTGTCTGGCTGTCAGCATGGAGGCACCGGGCGATCTCAATAGAAAGAGAGGCCAACAAGGCAGCTTTGTGTCACTACCCGTGGGTAAAACTGAGGGACTGGTCTTCCTAGGATAAACAGTTCACAGCAGATTCTGCCGGCCTGTGGACCTATCTCTAACTTCCACAGCAAACTTAAAATTATCTGAGAAACCCTTATATCTCACTGAAAGAAGTATTTGGATACAAAACTGCTTGGTACAAGAAGAGAGCCAGATGTGACTCCTATTTAAAAAAAAAAATTCATCTGTGTATGAATTTTATGGTGTTATCATAAACACATTCATGCTGTATCATTCATTCTATTAACAAGTGCTGTCAATCACCATCTCTGCAGACTGGTACCCCACCGGACTGCCTCGCACTACATCAGGGCCTTAACAACACCAGAGGACCAGGCTCCTGTGGGCCTGGCTGCCATGAAGCCCTGGCGGTTCACTGGACTCGGAACTCCACACTTCCTTCTATGTTAAAAAGCACAGCAAAAAGACCAAAACCTGAAGAATAAAGTGAGAAATCAGGGAACTCTGTAACAATGGTGATTTTACATAAAAAAGTATTCGAAGGATTCACTATATCCTGATACAACTCAGAAGGTAGTACTTCAAAATAAATCTATTACTAGGAAGTTTCTAATCTTAAAAATTACATTAAAATAGGATACTAAAGTCATGTTCTTGAGAAAAAAAAAAAGGTGTGATTTCAATAAAACGGTGTAACTTCTGTCAGTGAAAGGGCACCTCTGAAAATTCTCTCCTCCATCAGGTTAAGAGAAAACTGACAAAAATTCTCAGAAGCAACTTTTTCAAAACTCAATCATTTCCCAGAAAATGCCATGTGCAAGGCCGTCTTGGACAGGACTCAGCTCTCTAGTGGACCAAGAAGCCTTTTCCCGGAGGTGTTTGTTGAGATAATGATAAGCAACGGTATAATTCTGGGGCTACCTGAGATGACGGACAACTGTTGGGACTAATTCAAAAGCTTAAAGGGAAATGAGATGCTCAGAGGGACTCTGAAAGCTGTCATATTCCTGGATGTCAGCCACACATGTTGCGGGGCTGAACGCATCCTCACGGAAGACCCGAGCACTTACCCATGGCTGAGCCTGAGGCTCTGTGTGGCAGGAAGTTCTTTCGGAAACGAAAAACTTGTTGTAAAACACTTTCTCTCATTAGTAGTCAGCCAGCAGCACAACCTTGGGGAGCCACCCTAGTAGCCCTCCTGAACGTCTTGATTTCCTGACTGGATTGAACCTGTATATGTGGGGGCCTGTATATGTTTAGGTCAAAGTATGTGTGTGTGAGAGAACATGAATGTGGCAGTTCACGGATGGACTTTGGATGAACAAAGATGGCTCAGAAACTACAAAATGTCTGCATGCATATTTGCACTTTTTCATCAAGGGTCTGATGATTTCATCACATAGAGAAGTCAATTACTCAAAAAAGTTATGAATGATTAACAAAATCAGATCTCTGGTAGGCCTTTTACAGCAGTGAATTCTAAGGAAAGATTTAGAAGCCATAAACACACATACACACGCATGCACACATATTTACTCTAAGTGAGTAGAGACCTCTTAATAGTGTCTACGTGTGTTTATTTTACAGAAGAAAGATGAAAGAAGGATAGTAGCCAGAAAGATAAAAATAATAAACATACACAAGTTAATCACATAAAAGATGTGGAAATATATTCAAATAATTGCAAGCCTATAATAAACATTATAAATTAAATTACTTCATATTGAATTTTTTATCTGTACGTTTAATATATTATTTCTGTTCTAACCCCAAATTTTATTCATGAAAAATTAAGACCAACTTTAAGAAGCTTCAATATTCACTTTTATTATTTATAAAAAAATTAAGGTATCAGAGTGCATATGGTGTACTGCGATCTTGGTTTTGCACATTTATTCACGTTGTTTACATTATTTCAACTGTAATAAACAAACCATATGGGTATCTTTACAATACCTGATACAGATTTAAGCTGTCTGGCACTTATACATGTATTATTAGTTCATTCTGATGCTCTGCACGTCAAGAGATATTAAGAATGATTGGCTTGAAATAACTCCAAGATGAAGAGTGATTGAAGCAGTTATGCTCCAGCATTTGCCACGCATTTATTTGTGCCGGTTTTATTTTTTCCCCTTAATTGAATGTAAACGTTTGCCCAAAAAAAAAAAAAAAAAAAAATCTGGAAATGAAGTTCTGTTACTTTTTAGTCCAATAAATAATTTTAGCTACGCTTAATGTAGCTTTTTTAAGGCCTTCATACCATTCAAAAAAATTAAAAGTCAAGCATGTTAAAACCCTGTTCATTTATAAAATAAAAAATAGAATTTTACAGGTTTGCAGTTAAAAGTTACTGTTCAAATCCTCTCATGCATGTAAAAGCTGCAACCCAACTGAAAGTCCTTGGTGCTGGCACCCAGGGCACCGCCCGCTGCCAGCAATGTGAGGCATTAAGAAAACACCATGATGTCAGAGGTCTAGGTTTACATGTATTAAGCCACACGCCAGCAAATTCTCTGATAAATACACATCATTTTAATAATCAGTGTTTGATAGCGGATGAAAACATGCATTAGACTAAAAATGCCACAGATTTGTTTTTATATCCGTTCACTATAAAACCTTCTTTTTTTAAAATGTAAAGTCTTGGTTCCTATCTTAGAATACACAGTAATCAGGAGGATACATGATGGGGAGCCAGTTTTCAGTAAAAGACGCACAATGGGTCCATCCAAGCAGCTTCATCAGCTGTAATAAAACATGAAAATAATAAAACATACGAAAATACTATTAAAAAAAAGATGTTCCAAGCTCAGTATTTAGGGTAAATTCCGTGTTAAATATGTAGCAATAATAAAGAAGTAGCAGGCAGAACTTTCCTTCCATCCAACCCACCATCAACCCACCCACCAACCTTCCTTCCTACCAACCAGTATTCTTCATGACCAACTAGTCAAACAACTTTCCTACCAACCAACCTGAAAGTGAAACTTGCTCAGTCATCTCCGACTCTTTGCAACCCCATGGACTATACACAGTCCATGGAATTCTCCAGGCCAGAATACTGGAGTGGGCAGACTCCCTTCTCCAGGGGATCTTCCCAACCCAGGGACTGAACCCAGGTCTCCCACATTGCAGGCGGATTCTTTACCATCTGAGTCACTAGGGAAGCCCAAGAATACTGGAGTGGGTAGCCTGTCTGTCCCTTCTCCGGGCGATCTTCCTGACCCAGGAATAGAACCGGGGTCTCCTGCATTGCAGGCGGAGTCTTTCCCAGCTGAGCTCCCAGGGAAGCCCACCAGCCAACCTCCCTGGTGATTATCACCATTCGGGGAGACCTTTCTGCTTCCCTCATCTTCCTTCCCATCAACATGACTTGACCTGCTCCTTTCTTCCTTTCCACCCTAGTTTCCCTGCTCTAGGTATTAGGGAAAAGCACTCAGCAAAGTCACCTCCCACTTTCAAGAAACTTATGTTCTGTTCAGGAAAGCAAAAGCTATTGAACAGATGAATAAATAAGTAAATAATTAAGAATATATCAGGTATATAGTAAAAATAAAATTTGCTGTTAATACAGATTGGGAGGGGGTGGGTGTCAGTCACACAGACAGGAGAAGCAGAGGGCGGATGTGAGGCGTGAGACTGAGACATGGGACACGGGTGAGCTGCAGCTGGGGAGCGCGGCAGCAGTGGGACCCCATGGGCCTCCCAAGCCACGGGGAGTGTGGGCCGTACTCTGAATGTGATGGAGCTTCATCCCGAGGGTGTGAAGCTGTCCTTTCCAGCTGCTGTGTGGATAAAAGACAGCCGGCGAGCGGGCGGAGACAAGGTATGCAACGTGCCCTGATGAGCGAGTCTCGGTGGACGGCTGGCTTCACAAGTACAAGCCCTCGGTTTACAGAGTCCGTGATGGGATGACACTACCAACTGGTTCCAGGAAGAGCTCCCTCCACCTCCTCGAAGATCTGAAGACGTGAACTGAGATCTTATGGGGCTGCCCTGGTGGCTCAGAGGTAAACAAGCTGCCTGCCAACGCGGGAGACGCAGGATGGATTCCTGATCTGGGAGGATCCCACCTGCCTCGAAGCAGCTAAGGCGGTGCACCACAACCACCGAGCCTGTGCCCTAGAACCCGGGAACTGCAACTGCTGAGGCCTGTGAGCCCTGGAGCCCCTGCTCTGCGACAAGAGATGCCAACGATGAGAAGCCCACTCAGCGCAACCAAAGAGGAGCCCTCAATCACGGCAGCTCGGGAACAGCCCACGCAGCAGTGAAGATTCCCGAAGAAATAAAAACATTTTTTTGATAAAACAGAAAATTTTCAAATGTTTTACAATCTGAACTGATTTGGTAAAGATACACAGAAGAGGTCTAAGCGTAAAGATAAGCTATAGTTTAACTACCAAAAATGGCCACAGGTAAGTCTTTACTGCCACCTGAAATATGAAGACCAGGCCCCTGGCCGCCTTTTGGAGTGACCAGTTCTCCTCAACTGGCATCTACCTTTTTTGGCATAAACTAATCATGTTTGTCCCAAGACAAGAATAGGCTGAAACAATTTCTTCAGAATTCACTAAGTTTTTACACTTGACATTTAATTTGTGCAGAAAGCTCAAGCACAGAACTTGCTTGTATATAACACATGGTAAAATAAAAAATGGCCTATCATTTTAAATGACAAATCAAATCAAACAAACTCTAAAAGCTCAACCATTTTGGCTCTGAGCCAACATGTATTTAAAAAGAATTATTTTCCTTCATAAAGGAAACCTGTCTTCTAACTACACAAAATCTCCAACACATTTTGCCTGTGTTGAAAACACTAGAGGCTAAATATAGGTTTTCTGGACAGGAGTGAGACACGTTAAAAAAAAAAAAACTGTAAACAGCTTACTATCTTTCATGCTGCTGCTGCTGCTGCTGCTGCTAAGTCGCTTCAGTCGTGTCCGACTCTGTGCGACCCCAGAGATGGCAGCCCACCAGGCTCTTCTGTCCCTGGGATTCTCCAGGCAAGAACACTGATAGTATATTTCACATGACATTATTAGACTAATAATTAAAAGTCACGATGAAGTTGGTGTTATCCTATCACTACCATGAGGCTAACTATCTTGTCACTAACGAAAGACATTCAACACTGCTGATTTAAATACTGAATACAATTTACTTACTTGAATACAGTTTTTCCAGTTTTCTTTTGTTGGTTTTTCTTCTACAAGTTTGGTTGCAAATTTAAGGCCTCTCCCATACATTTTATTCACTAACGCATGCTTATATGCAAATGTCAAAACCTAGAATATAAAACAAGATACAGCTTATCTACAAAATAGTTGACAATTTAAGCTGTTGCTTTAATAATGAAAGAACTGAAGCATTAACAGAAGTGTAACTTTTCAAATGAACATATCACATCAAGCCAATTTTTAAAACTTTCTAAAAGAACAATCGGTATCTTTAAAAGACCTGAGTATTACACAGAGCAGATAATTGATTGGGGGAAGAAAGCTCTTATGATAAATCATTAGCAGCTACTTGTAACCATTCATTTTTCCCTGCCTCAGTAGACCATGTTTTGTCAAGACCCTTCACTATGACCCATCCATCTTGGGTGGCCCTACATGGCGTGGCTGATGGCTTCATTCAGTGACACAAGCCCCTTCACCACAAGGCTGTAATCCATGAAAGGGGTTTATATGCAACAGTCTCTACTTTTAGAATGTGGAGAATGTCCTCAAAGAAAGGAATCCTATTCACATTTATCTGTATTCTAGTGTCAAGCAAAGGGTTCAACAACCGTTGCTACAAACACAGTAAACGGACAGGTAATAAAACGCAGAAGCGGCCCTGGATAACAGAAGCACTATGGCAAGAAGGGAATTACTTGTAACAATTTTACCATGATGCTCAAGTGTTTAACCACTGGCTGTTGGACCAGGTTCTCACTCATCTTTTCCCAGCAGCAAGTGCAGTGTCTGGCACACGGCAGACAGGTGGTAACTGTTGTAGTAACAGCGAGTGTTGCTGACGCCCATCCAGGCTCTCAACACTCACTCCTGAGAGCCTGCGGGAGCCCATAGCCCACATCAGAAGCCAGCCACCCACCTCGGCTAGCGTGGTCAGCGCTGCAGGGGCAGGCCTGGTTCAGGCTCCAGGCACTGATTTCAGATCTAAATTCTTAACCTCTGGGGCTGACTCCTTCAGTCTTCAGAACAGAACTGAGTTCCTTCTCTAACCACACTTCTGTACTCAGGTGGGAAAACCTGGTGGACAGGAAGAATTTGCTCCTACTTCCATCCAGAGGTCGTTACTACTAATTACCATAGCTGTTCTTGAAAACAAGCATCTGTCTGCTTATAACAAACAAAAATCAACAACACACCCAAGAGTTTGTGCTGGGTGAGAAGCATTCCACTGACTTCATTTCCTTTATGTCTAGGAAGAAGGCAGGCTGACAGCTACCTGCAGTTACATAATCTCTACCGTAAATTACAGCTGAGCGCCAGAAGGGATTTAAAATGCTTCTATAACGAAAATCCAAAAAGCTCACCCAGGTTACTTTTTCTAAAACTAGGTTTTAAAACCTGGTCAGCTATAAATTGAGGTGAGAACTAACCAGAATACCCTCGCCTCCAACCCTGACAAGTGAGCATGCGGACAGGTGTGGGAAGCAGAAGACAGCTCCCAGGTGCCTGTTTGGGCTCCTACGTAAACAGCATGACCCGAGCCTCCAACTTTTTCCAAACTAGCATGACCACCGGTAGCCGTGCACGCAGACCTAACAACGGTCGAGTGGTTTTCAAAGCCGGGAAGCCAGGGGGACAGCTCGCTAGGACCGCGGCTTCTTCAGAGCCCAGCTCGGCTTCTGTCCATGTACTCCACCCTCTTTGGTCAGCCCGCCGGGCCCAAGAGAGGCCTGGGACACACCCTCAAGAGCTGGGCCCAAACGAAAAGCAGAAAGGGTACCTTATTGTCAAAAAGATCGGTCCACTTGGTCGTCTCCCAGAAGGTCTCCGTCAGAGAGTCCAGGGTGCTCTCTCCTTCCTCCTCTCGCCCCTCCGAGTCGCTCGACACGGCACCATCTTGATCCTGGGCCTGGAGAAGGTGGTCGGCCAGGGCGCAGCCTTTCCGGCAGAGTGCGTCTACCAGCGTCGACTTCTGCTTGTCCATGTCACTGCACACCAAGCCCACAACAGCCCACAGGTCAGTAACACGGCATTAAGAGCACAGCCTTATCTGAGATTAAACTCATGCACCTTCTGCCTGAGGTTTACAACACAGGAATATCGTACAGCCCTGGACAGACGTTTGCTGGTACGATACATAAGCCATGTATTCACACGCACGGATTACATGAGTTAGGGTCCCTGTACTTGGTTGAAACAGCATGCCATACGCAACAGAGGGGAAAGAGTGCTGGGTTCTAAATTCTGTTGGCTACAGAAGTCTTAGAACAGCATCTAAGTGTTTAGGCTTCTCGTAAATATCACTTATCACGTATTTCTGTAGTCGTGAACTTCCGTACATGTGCAGAGATGCAATGCGTACTCTGCATGTGCCAGCAAGTGGTTTTAGTAT
>NW_024070208.1:77119859-77189038 GCF_014754425.2 Oryx dammah | reverse complement strand
AGAGATGCAATGCGTACTCTGCATGTGCCAGCAAGTGGTTTTAGTATTCTAACATTAACTCATCTATACTCAGAATAATTCTGTGGGAAAGCGACCACCAATCGGCCCCCATTTTCCACAGGAGGAAACTGAGGCACAAAAACATCAGGCGATCTGTTCAAGGCCCCAGTCAGGAAGTGGCAGGGCCAGGACTCAGCTCCGTGGTTGGTCCTGCACCTGCTGCTCTCAATCCTGAGGCCCCCTGCTTTCCAGGCAGGCGTCTGTTTTTGGATGTATTCCAAGTGCCCAGAATAATGCCTGGCACAGAATACTCAATAAACCGTTGCTGAATGAAATCCAGTAACAGCCTACACTCTGGGGAACAGTGTGCGCTTCAGAAGGCTTGCTTATTTGAGGCACCCTGTCCAACTTGTGTGCGAATGAGGACTAACGAGCTGAGATGACGACCAGGAGGCGCTCAAAGGTGGGACGGACAAGCTGTCTAATGGTGAGGGGGATTCTGAGGATGCAGAGTGAAACGTGCCCCATATGAAATCCACAGGGAGCATCGTCAACAGTAATCAGTATAAAAGACAACTAACATGAGAAGGGAAAAAACTGCCAAACAACGCAGTAACCTGCTACAACCTGAGCTACCCACCTTCATACATTTGCAGTGCAGATGAAATTATGCCTAAAAGATGCCTAAGAGTTTATCAGCAAAGCGTTTCAAAGTTTTAAAAGAGCCCACTCTCACTCTTTTCATGGAGACGTTTCCGGGGACCTGACGTGCTTGGTCACTCTGGACTAGAGAACAGAAGGACCGATGGGCTTGGGCTAACTATGCAGCTTTTTATTGAATGGGATCCACTCACTCCCCAACCTTGTAGATGCCGGGCAGCATCTGGAATGTCTCAGGAGTATTTCAGTTGTGTTCACAGTAACTCCAGGAGTCAGGCACAGACACCGTGCCCACTCTGTGAAGAAGCAGGGCCATGGAACAAGGAGGGGCAGGCATGGCGAGGTCTGGACATCTGGTGGCCTGTGGCATCCTGACCAACTGTGCCCGCTACCCTGAGAAGGGCTGGAGGATGCAGAGGGTGGAGGCCAGGTTGGGGGGAGGGTGTGCTGGACAAGCCAGGCCTGGATTAGGTCACCTGTAAGATGTCCTGCTATTTCCACATTCTCTGATCCAACAGCCCAGATTCCATGTATCTGGAATATTCTTTTCCTCCCCTCTTCCAAGAACTGACCTGTTCAGATTAAATACCTATCATTCCATGAGGTTTATCCCTTCTCGAAAAAAATAAAGTCAGCTCTCCTTCCCATAAGCCTTCACAATTTAAAATACTTCTAACTCTCAGTCACATTTTATCTCATCATTTCATCTTCTGTATTAGACAGTACATTTTCTAGGAGTAGAGACTGTCTAGTTTATTTATTTATTTATTTTTACATTCCTCTCAAGGGTGTCCCATGCAGTGTTTGCTCAATAAACATCTCTGAATCAAATTCAGTTAGGGACTGATAAAGGTGGTAATAGATACATTTGAGGAAGCAACTTCAATTAGACACTTTAGTAGCCAGAGTAAATTGCAGTTTAAATGTAATTAAAACTTAGTATTAGATCACCAAAAAAATTAGAATTTTTAAGATTACAAAATGGCTGTCGTTGACACAAGTGACTTAAGTGAAAAAGCAGTTTTGCATGGAAATGAGAAATTAATGCTCCTAGGAATCCCTTGTAGATAACTGGTGGCTACACTGTCCACTATTATTATTATTATTTTTTTTAACACCAAAAGCATTTTGTATTGGGATATAAGTCAACTCCACTATAATTATTAACAAGAGCACAGCAACGTTTCAACAAGGCTCCATGGAAGGACGCTGACAATGGCCAACCACCTATTTTGCAAATATTTTATTCTGTTTGAAAACAGCTGCTTGTAAGATTCATAAGACCTTTATCAGCAGTATGAATGATGTAATGCCAAGGGTTCTAGCAGTTTACCATCAAGCATTTTGTATTAAAAAAAAAAAAAAATCCTGACTGCAGCAGGCGGAATCTTTAAAGGAAATGACTGTCCTTTCAGGCAGTCTGCATAGTTTCTATTTATTAGTTACAGCAACTCTAAGAGAAGGTAGGACTGTCTACCCTTGTCAGTTAAGCACCCTGGGGTTGGAAACGAACCCAGGAGACAGAGGAAGAAGTGATCCTGGACGATCATCAGGAGATGAAGGCAGGAGGTCACGAAGGGTGGACCGTCACAGCAGCACGTGGGAACACTCTCACGTGGAAGGAAACTAACAAATGCACAAATCTGGCTTCACTTGTTTTACATATCACACTAGGGTTTATTCAGGTTAAACTATAATCCCCCTTCTCAAGTATTACTGTCAACCCAGTTTCATAAAACTGAGGTTGCGAGATAATAGTTTTAAGCTAATTTTCTTATCACTTTATTAAGCGTTACAAGCTAAATTTGGAGTGTGTCATGCTATTATTGGTCAATAAATAGTTGAAAAATGAGTTTTATAGGCTGCTGTGTGCTTCTCCATATGTCCAGTTCACGCAAACCCCCAAATGGCTGGACTGTGTGATCAGTCATTCTCATCTCTCCACCACGACAGCACCTGATGGTGGAGAAAGCCGATGACTTTGCTTTTTCTTAAACGACCAGAGAAAACTACCATCAAACATTTAAGGAGGGAGCATCCCCAACCTGATAACTCCAATGATAAGGATATAGACAAATACCAGAAAAGGAGGATATTTTCAATAACCAAAAAAAGTAACTAAGAAATGAGATGCAAGAAAGAGTATTTACTGGTTAGGTACTTTTTTATAATAGCTGCATCAGGCCTGGGGTCAGTCTTCATCGCAATATAAACTGCTAGGGCTGTTTGATCTATATGAGAAATTACAGCATTTGCAGCTTCAACAATTTCATTCAGTCTTTTCATTCGTTCCTGAGGAGGAAAGAAAAGAAGAAATAAGAGAAAGGAAGTATCTACAAGCAGCCGGACTGGGAGGAGTGATGCTTGCGGTGGTGCAGGGGCAGGCGGGCTGTGCAGGCCAGGGGCCGGGTGCCACCCCCCGGTGTGACCTTCACGACCACCAGCATCTCTAGAGAACCTGAGCGCAGACGGGAAAATACCTGCCCCTACACTCCCTGCCGGCACTGAACAGTAAGACTAAGCGAGAGACCAAGTTCATAGAGACATAAACTGGTTTCTCCAGGGCAACCCTTTTCCCTGGATCTTATCAAGACTTTAGAAATGTGATTGGCTATGTCACCCCAGTTGCACATCACACACAAACAGGAGTAAGAAAAGCACTAGCTGATGAAACAAGTTCTTGGTTGATTTACTACTGAAACCTCAAAAAAGAGAGGAAGCAGGACTAGAAATATGAGTCTCACTTTATTTATTCCTGGGGCAGTGTGGTGGCCCCAGGAATCTGCTCCCATCGGTACCTTCTGGCTCACGCTCAACCCTTCAGGACTCTGAGCTGATCAGGGCTATAAGCACCGTCTACAGCCAAGGCTCCCAGTGGGAGCCAGTCCAGTAGAGACAGCTGGGAGCTAGGACAATTGTTAAACACAAAGGAGGAGCACTCTGCTTCTGCTGCTCAGGCTTCCGGGAAGCCAGGACCACTGCCTTTTGCTTCCAGCTGTTTTCAGGCCAAGGTCAACAGAGCAGTCCTTAGGGTTCTTCCTCCTGCTGACCGAACCAGACCAGCCAAGAATGTTCGTTCAACCAAATGATATAGGAATGGCCAAGTCCAGAGCTTTATGAAAATAGCTCAACAGAATATTCAAGGTGAGGACATGTTTTCAGTCACCAGGAATAGATGATCAGGACTGGACCTTTATTTCAAACACTAACATTATCTAATACTGCAAGCAAAGTAATATACTCATAGTATGAAATGAGCATGCCCAACCTTTTCAGCATCCAACTGATGAAGTCGTGCAACATACAAAGGAAGGTAATTAGGGTATGTTTCCTTCAATTCATTATAAATGTCACTAGAATCCAGCCTATGGAAATAAGAAAGAAAGAAACAGTCATTATTTAGTTCTTTCAGAAAGAAAAAGATCTGTCACTCCTATTTAATACTGTTTTGAAGCTCCAGTCAATAACCTAACGCATCGATCTGAAGTATAATTATTCACAAAGATTTGCAGGTAGTATAAATCCATGTATCTAGAAAACCAAAAGAATAAAACTGAAAATTATTTTGAGTTCAGTAAGATGGCTGGATAAAAATAAGCATCAACAACTCTCCTACATACCAGCTACAACTCAATTTATTAAAAGGAAGGGAAAAAAAATTCAGAAAGAGTTAACATGAAAAGATCTAGAAAGGTCTAAGATCTACAAAGAAGGAAAATTTACACTTTCTTGAAAGATCTGAAGTCTTGAATGAGTAACGAGACAAATGTTGCATGTTCCCGGCTGGGGAAGCTGAGTAAACTATATTCTTGCTGATTATATGGCGGGAGGAACAGCAGCTGAGGTCAGGGTTTGCCACACTGGGTGTGACGTCACTGCTTCCAAGCGCAGGCAGGGCCTCGGGGTCTCAGCGGTGCCCGGCCGGGCAGACCCCCTGCTTCAAAAGCAGGGGCTGAGCAGGAGGGAGCCCCCGCCTCTCAACCAAACTCACCCAGGACCTGGCCTCAGCAACTGCTGTTCATCTACTGGCTGCATGTCCCTGGGATCACTTCCAGATGCTGGAAATGGTGGTTTTAAATTTGCTCGTAACCAAACAGTAACTGGAAAACAGGGATCCACCCACCTGCTACGCGTTTAAACACAGACAAATATCAACGGGACACTGATTATCTCTGGAGAGTGCACAAACAGTGACAGGTTTTCTTTGCACCTTCCAATAAAGTTCCCTTCCAAGAGCAAATGAGGATAGGATTAAAATAAAAACTCTCATTACAAAAGGGAATTAAAAAATAAATGGAATTACAGGAAAAATTTAAAAGCACCTGCAATCCTATTCACTGTTGACATTTCTGAATACAGTCTTTGCATCTATACATAAGGGCTGTTGCAGCTGGGAAAAGAAAAGTAAACACTTGGAGGATTCAAAGCCATTTAGAACTTACTTTGTCATCCACTGAATTTTAAGATCTCGTAATGCTTCGGTAAACTCTTCTTTTAAATCTTTCTCTTTTTCTGAGTCTTTTTCCTTGTCCTTGCTGCCGTTCTTAGTCTTTGTTGGTGGAGATATCAGGTAGTAATGAACAGGGATTACATCCTGTGGAGAGAGTCCTAAATTAACGTGTGTAATTCTTTTGCTTACTTAGAAATCTTCACTAGCTGAATAGCACGTTAACATGGGCTGCACCTGAGCGGTACTACATTGCACTTCGGATTCTAAGGGCCACAATGCATCTCAAGTTCCAATCTGTGATCAAAGTCATTTTCTCCCAAACTTTAGAGAGACGATGCTTCTACTATCTCCTTTAAAACAAAGGAAATAAGGACAAATTTTTCCCCATGTACGTGTATTTGGTATTCTTGGTTTTCTGTGAAAGACTAAATACAAAAAAAGTACTGAGCGATCACATTTTATTTCTGAGGAGGGAAATCAATTAGAATTGAAAAAAGGAAAGATCCTCTTTTCTAAGTAAATTTAAAGAGAAATTTCTTTATTCGATCCTTAGAACTTACTGAGACCCCATGATGTGCAAGGTAATTGCTCTAAAACAAAGCAGACAAGGGCCTTTAGCGCTGCAAGAAGACAGCCAACAAATGGGTAAGTAAATAAACAACTTGAGTAACGACACAGTATCAAGAGAACAGACCAGGGTGAGGGCACAGTGTGACAGGTGGGTAAGGGGGGCTGGTGGGGAACCCGTAGAGACAAAGTTGTTAACAGAGACAGTCTAAGGGGCTGATGTCTGAGCTCATGGAGCCTCAGTGCCCTAAATGAACCTAAAGAACCGAAGCGAGGCGGGGAAGGACCACTGGCAGGGACAAGACGAGCATGGGCAGAAACTTCAGCAGGGGGCCACAAGCGCAGGGTGAGCTGCTGAGACTCGGGCGGTGGCAGAGGGAGGAAGCCGAGCTGACAGGACGCGGTTAGAGAGGACGGGGGTTGTTCCGAGCGCAAGGCAATGGCGTGATCAAAGATCTGTGCTCTTGGCTGACTAACGCTGGATCCTGGATGGATGAACCATTCTGGTTGGCGCTTCAGAACTCTGATACGATATTTGGAGACTGGATGACAGAGGGCAAAAGTGGAGAGAGAGTGGAACAAGTTGGCAAGAAGCCCGGGTCTCCTGACATGGCTTGGAAAGGAAGAATGGCTGAGAGAAGAAATGAACGGACTGGGGATGCCCCGTGAGTGCAGGGCCGATGGTGTCTGCTGGGGTGCTTAAGATGAGGGGCTGGATGAGACCAGCAGGGGTGGAGAGAGGGAAGAGGGTCAGCGCTGGCGTGGGCCACAACGCTCCATCGCGGGGGTACAGTCTGAGGCCACGGAAGCCCCTGGGCAAAGCTGGTGTGAGACCGAGAGGGGCTGGCTGGGGACAGCTGAGAGGTGGCATCAGACTGGAGAGGGAACTATCAACCTGGCTGCACAGTGGCCATGGGCACTGACGGGCAAAGGGCTGCAGGGGAGGTGGGTGGGGGGTGGTGCCAGAGTCCAGCTCCAGCAGCCAGGCAATCAGCCTGAAGGGATGAGCAGTGCCGGCGGAGAATGATGCAGCCTCTGACTCAAGGTGTGGGACTGCATGTTTATTTCAAGCATCAGGTCTTCTTTTATACTTTGACAAAAGCATTAGGTCAGAGGTTTTACATTTTCAGCTCCCCCTCACCCAGATTAATTGTCTCCATAAATCACTGTTGCCCTTCAACCAGAGTTACACTGTTTATGTCATGTTTATGTCTGGGCTGCATACCACACCCCTCAGTTTCTTTCTTATCTTTCTAAATCCTGCTTGCCCCTAGTATCCTAAGCTCACTATCTCCTAAAAAGGCGCCTAGCTATTCTTAATTATTCCTAAACCCTTGGCTCAGCAAACTTCCTTTGCCATAAACATTCCCCTCACAAACAGGTCTCAGGTAACAATCCTTCCCACGGCCTCAAGCTGTGGCCTACAGTGCTCATCCTGGAACGTTCTTTGTAATGATCCTTGAACAAATGTCAATGGTTACTTTATAGATTATTTTCTAGGCACAACTGCAGAAGGCTTTGTGCTTTCTCATGCTTTTCTCAAGAATAATAAGCACCTTAACATTCTTTCCAGCCAACTCAACTGAAGAAAGCAAAGAACAAGTCAGAATCACAAGACCTAACTCCTTCATCCTGGGACCGTGCCTGCAGGATGAGGAGAGGGGGTTGGGGCCGTGCCTCCATTTTGTCAGTAATGCCTAACGCGGCTCCCAACAGGGTCAGGCAGTAAAGGCCGAGTGAGAGGGAGTCGAGGAGAGAAGGGAAGTAAACAGGTAGAGATGGTTCTGAGAAGTTCTGCTTTGACGAGAGCTCGTGTAACTACCTCAATCTGCATCTATTTCATCAGCGTGTACATCTACACTTGAGAAAAGTTAACGCGGTATCTGGGCAATGACATCCCATGTTATACTTGCTAGGTCTGTTTTTGACCCAATAACTAGGTGGCCCTAATCACATCATTATTAAGACAACTTCTAAAATTCTATCTTCGGGTTTATAGTAAAAGCGGTGCCTAGCTAAAATTTTGTGTGTGTTTTCATTAATGGAGCTGCTGCAATTGGAAGAAATGGCACTGAGGACTTTTTTAAGGCCCCAATCACGTAATGTCAGGAAGAAACTGCACTGGCTGAGCCACGAAACAGCACTGGCTTCCTCTTTCCTGAAACGGGATTTTGAGGTGTGAATGCTATATAAAATATGTCCATTCTGACAGCTTCCACAATTAAACTTTATCTGGGGGTGCTGTAATAGGAAGCGCGGGGGCTACCGTGTAGTAGTGCTAATAAAATAATAACTGCTGTTTCAGGAGGACTCACTTAAAGCGCAGAAACCCACGGATGGGGAGGAACCAGAGAAATCCACTCTTGGCCATTTTGGCGCCACGCAACCTCTGAAGTCAGGGGGCCAGAGCCCGTGGGCAAAGGGCTCCAGAGACATGTGAGCCCGGGGAGAGGAAAGGGTCCCTGCCACCACCCTGCTCGCCCCTCCAGGTTCACTGTCCTGGGTGGGCGCTGGCCTGTGCTGGAGACAAGTCAAAAGGGCTGGCACCCTGGAGTCGATGATTCGTCACAAAGTTCTTACAGGGACAGACACTTTGTGTCATCTGTTTAGCAGAGGCCGCACACCTAAGACTTCAAGGTGGAAGTGACTCCAACCTCTACTCTGTTGCCAGAGCCCGACTCCCTTGGAGTCACGCTCCTGTGCGGTGCTGGACTTGCCCGGGGCAGGGGGTACTGGGCAACCAGCACTCCCTCTGACCTAATGTGCATCCCCCTGGGGACCCTGCCTCCTCGCCTGAGCAGGGAGAAGGACAAACTTCAGGAAGGGAGGCTTCTCTGTTGTGAGGCAATGCCTCCTCTGAGGCTCATACGTAAGGCATTGCTAAGATGTTTTAGTAAAGAGAGAAAACAGTTGAATTTAAAATGAACAATCCATTAAACTGAACTATGATTAACAATGAACTCTAACAAAGATCTATATATAGATAGAGAAAAACTATATATAATAGCAACTGTAAACTACACTGAAAATGCAAGAGACGGGGGAAGTTGATGACGAAGGATCTTGATTATGTAATCAGCATTATATACATTATATATATAACAAATCAGTAATTATAAATGTTAACACTGTCCCAAAACAAAAGTTCAAGACAAGCACTACTTTTTATTATTAAAAATTATGGACATGGCTGTTTTAATCCCCAACCAAAAAAAAGAAGTCATTTTTCATTTATTTTATCATGGTCATCTGTTCTTTTTGTCAATACATATTTTTACAACTCAACTTCTAAAGGGCTTAGTATAGGGTCAATTTAACAGAAATGATTTTATACCATTAAATCAAAAGAAATCTTGATTATGATTTAAAAAGACAGTCAAAAAAGACTATTCAGAGCAGAAATGCTGTAAGTTCTCTACAGCAGACACTTAATAGTAAATGTGTTTTTAAAGAAAAAAATCACTCCAGCTATTCACAAAGAATTTCAGCAGTGTTTGAACTGATAGAAAATCAAAACTATCTGCCAAACCAGTAACTATTCTTTGGAAAATAAAACATGCCACAATTTAAATTCTGGTTTAAAACATAATACCTTTATCTCTTAAATTATTTAAAAAATATAAATTCAAAATTTTAATATCTTCACACAAAGTAAAATAGCTATTTTAAAAATTAATATCATATTAGAGTGCTATTTATGATGTTAACTATATTCTTTCACATTACAATGAACTTAAAAATGGGTAGCATACATTTTCAAATCAAAAGTCACTGAGACCCAGAGGGCAAATCCATTGAAGATTATGTACAAAAAGTTGGTATTTTGTTCAGGTGATAAATTATATATATATAAAATTTTATAATGTACAAGTATAAATTAAAATATATAACATATAATATATACATTTATAACTAAATACATATAATTATACAATATCTATAATTTTACCATCATAATGCGATCAGAAAACTATAAAAATGATTATTTTTAAAATGAGAGTGTCCCATGCACTTGCACTGAAGACAGCAGAAATGGAGGTGGTGACCCCAACTATCAGCTCTAGAAGCTTCCTAACCACAGGAGTAAGGCTTCTATTCATACAACAGTTTCTTATTTCAAGTGATCTAATACTAACAAAATTTGTCAAAACTCCCAAAAGACCAATCAGACTACACAACAGGAAGGAAACACCCGCTCTGCCTTTGAGACGTGCGCTGTCTTTTGTGTAGGCCAGAATGCCTGCCCTCATTCTCTCAAGCAGTGGCTTTCAGGCTGTTTTCAAAATGAATCAAAGATCAGCTACACACAAAATGAAATTACAGTTTGTGAGTCTGATGAACTGACACTTTGTTTCATTCTGTTTTTGTCTTAATGCTGGTTAAGTTCCATTGGATGAATCTGCATGGCCTTCAAATGGGTCAAGATGCTCAGCTAAGGAATGTGGTCTTCAGAGAAGACAGTGTTCCTTTATCCCCCAGTGGTGCATTTTGTTTGAACAAAGTCTTTACCATTACACAGTAATACAGAATTTCAGAAGTTATTTTAATAAAGACAGTTCATCTTTTATAAAATGGTGATCCCCATTTTCAGATCGCTATGAATTTTCTAGATCACTAGAACAGTGTTATCTTTTGTTTCTATCTCAAAACACTAACTCTCACCCTGCAGCACTTCCTGGCGTGAGTCATACATCTCTACTACAATGCATGATGTCAGCAGGTCCTCACCAAAGAGCTTAGTGAACATGTAACCTCTTCTCTAAAGCAGACTTGAAGACGAGTTTTTCAAGTTAAATATTGCTCCAGCAGCCAGTCAGAGACTGTCTTCAAAAGCAGCAGGGGAGCGGATCAGACCACCTACTAGTTATGGTCTTAAGCTCTGCTAGTGCTCAGTGTAGTTTTAATTTGGGGCCATCAGTTCTTAACTTCTGTTCCTGCTACGTCCACTGCTCTTTTTGTCTCTGCCTTTCTAGAACTAAGACGACGCAAGGGCAGGAAATAAACTTCACTCTAAATATTTTAATAATATTTTATTAATCAAATCATCCCACTTAAGAAATGTCTTTAGACTTTAAAAATAACTTTGTCATACATAGCTAAAAAAAAAACCAAAACACATTCCTCTCTATATATGATTTTAGAAATTCAAAAGTTCAAGTGTTATTCCTTGGTCATACGTAGAATATGAAATGAATAGTATTAGAATTTTCTCTACACACAAATAAACCAGGGGTCTTCAAGAAATTTATGGCAGGAAAAAAAATTTCAGAGAGCAGTATGTCAACATTGATAAGCTAAAAGCATTATACTGCAGAACTTAAAGAAAGGAAACTAACAGAGAGATTTTTTTAAAAAAAGATAATAGTGACAGAAAAAGAAGTTTAACTAATATGCAAATAAGGCTTTAAGACATCTTTTTAAAGAACTGACAATCAGTACCTTTTTAAATTTTCCTTGTCGTTTTGCTGCAGACTGCCCCTGGGAGTTAGAAGGACATTCTGTAAGAAAACATGCAAAATCTACGCAGGATGGTGATACCACCTCTGTCTAATCCTCTTCCAGCTTCCGCTCTACCTGGATGTGCCACGCAACTTAGAAGGGTCAGGTCTGTCACCAAAATGGCAGGCTTTTAAAGAAAGCAATCCTGCCACTTGAATTGTTTTTTGGTGGGGATAAAAGTACACTCAAATATGTTATTCCTGAGGGTCAATGTATTTCAACAATTTATAGAGCAAAATCCCATCAGTTGTCAGAACAGTTTTGAAGACGTTAAAAGTTAGCTGACGGTTCAGAGCCAGATTTTCAAGGACATCACAGCAAACACACACGTCCAGGCGCTAGACCAGCGTCATTCGAGGTGACTGGGAGTGTCAGGGAGGAGCAACACAGTTACCTTCACCACTGCCCAAAGCGTAAGAAACGCAGCCCCAGGCAGAGGTCAGATGAAATAAACCATGTGCTGCAAACGACAATTAACTCTATGGCTTTAGGTTTCCTCAAGAAAATCTACCCTGGTAAGTAATAACTATAGTCAATCCCATCTGTTTATAATTTAATTTCACAATGGCCTCTTAAAGAATACAGCCAGCAAGCAGAGCTCTGAATGGCTAAAAGCCAACTTCCGTGATCACAATAGTCTTCTGCCTTACTCATCACAGGCAGTGGACGCTTCAGAAGAGTTGTCTGAATGAGAAGCCTCGCTGGTGAAGCCCCATAGCAGAGGCAGCAACGTTTCCCTTACCGGAAAATGAAATCTCCCTAAAAAAGACTGCTAGGACTTCTCAAAATCAGTGCATCTATGAATTCCAGTTAACTACTGATTCACTTCACATCAAACTGAAATGTTTGTAACTTATACTAAAGTACACATAAGTAAATAGTATGAACCAAAATAAGACTCAAGAAATGTTAGGGAAAACAACTTCTAAGGAAAAAAGTCATAACTGATGACATTTCTCTGTCAGCAAATAAGCAATCTTTGGTTCAACAGTGGTTAAGAAATGAATGAACATACTTGTTAAGATGTTTGAGGTCTATTCCTTTTTATAATAGCACTCATAAATTTCAGAATTAAGTAGTAGATTTACTTTGTAAGAACTAAAGCTAAAGAGAAATATAAAATTGTAAGAATGACAACTTGTATTGGCGTGGAGATGAAATGACTTCATGACAAAGGGAGATATACCTGTATAAACACTGTTCTCACAAAAAATCTCTAATGAAAACAGATGTAAACCAAAACAGATACCATCAAATCCAACATTTACCTCTAAAATATAACAACCAGGTATGTTTTTAACAAGAGGCACAATTTTGAAACTACAACACCAAAAGAAGTATCCTGCAGTTATCTATATAGTGACACAAAATTCCAATAAGAGAAAGATCTGTACAAGTGAAAATTACTGCTTATTAGCAATAATTGTTTTGACTGGTTTTTAGAAGTCACCCAAGAATATCTGATTTTTTCCCTGTATCCACAATATTACATTCTTAAAACTCAATAAATTCTCTAATTTTAAACATCCCATTCACTTAAGACAAGTTTGATCTGGATCTATGTATTTCACGGAAAGTTCAAGTACAGTAACCAAGCAAGACAGGACAGGTTCAAGGCCTAAGAACTCAGACTTGGGAAAAAAAGAATACTAAATATATAAAAATACAACCAAACATTAATTAACCTTTACTAGTAACTTGGGAAAAAAACTATTAAATTTCATTTTCCGGAGAGATCTTCTCTTTTACTGCAATGTGGAATTAATTTCCATTTTTAAAGAAAAGGAAATTTTAGAACAGGCAATTTCAATGTAAAAAGAAAAAAACAAAAAAACAAAAAAAACTACTTACAGCTTTCTTTCCAAGTTCAGTCTTTGACAACGTTAAGGATCCTGCGAGGTAGCACCCAGGTCCGGCCCCTTTAGGTATTCTAATCAGAAGATTCAAAAGAGGAGAAAAGAAACAAAAGAGAAAGTTTCACAAGGATAATTAGGGGGGAAAACATCACAACAACTGCATGCTGAAACGATTCCCTTGGCTAAGATTTCAAAAGCCAAAGGGAGAAATAACTTAGTCTATAAAGGTCAATGACAACACAGTATAAGTGTAGCCTCATGCAATAAACTAGCGCTTAAAAGACCACAGAGAATAAGACAGACACTGAAAGTAAGTCCTGTTACCACTTACTTGTCATCGGGTAAGGAAGTGACAAAGAATGGCTGGTTGTATTTGGGGGGTAACGTCAAGTTACTTGATTTCTTCTTTCCTAGAAGTGCAAGGCTATGATTCTCATGAATATCTAAGCTCAAGGTATTAGACAACCTATGAGAAACAATGAATGGAAGATCTTTCAGACGTTCCAGATCACTGATTTGCTCGTGACGGATCTGCAGTCGAATTGTGTAATCTCCTTTCTCCAGCTTCAAGGAATACTGAAAAAGAAAAGTATTCGGGAAAAGTGAAGTTGAGCCACATGAACAAAAGTCACAACCTAAGGGGACAGACAGTAGGAATGCCCCCTTACACAGCGCTCGGTGTGTGACGCACAGGGCAAGTTCTGATGCACACATTTACACGCGCACAGCATCCCGACTGAGCGGCTGAGCAACGGTTAGGGTCAGAGTCGTCACGTGACCCGTCCAAGGTCACGGGCAGAGCAGAGAATCGGGGAGCTGAAGGCGGCTCTGGCTCTAGAGCGCTGTACCTCCCACAACCACAGGCAACTCCTACGCTCTCAGCTGACTCCGTCTCCACTCATAAAGGTACTGACCTCCCTGTTCGTGGGTCTTCATAGGCACGTATAGAACACAAGAACGAGCAAAACTGAGGTGCTGTGTAATATCTCAGACAGACATACATGTGTGTGATCATACACACGACGGGTAACCTTTAGATTACATCCAACACGCCACCCGGCTTACTGCAGACAGCAGAGATGGGAGCCCATGGACATGAAGGAATATGAATCTACTCAGTACTATGTTCCATCGAGTCAAGCTGCTCAAGAGGGTGGAACACTGTCCTCTCTGTAGCACCAGGTTCTTCTGAGACTAAAGCAACCACAGGAATGGCAGCGATAATAACCCATCTGCACCAGGGACCCGTGCCTGGCCTCGCTTTGATGAAAATGGAAACCATTCCCTAAATGACTGAAAACCCTGCATAGGCTGTTTTTACTATTTTGCATTGAATTATTAATGTTACAGGAAATATGTAATTTCTTGGTCATAATGTTTCTGTCAGGGATAAAATTTCTATAAATTCTAGGATTAAGAGACTGTTTCCCTTCCAAACGACAGTGCCAGGCACAGTGCCTGGCAGACAGTCAGTGATCAGTACTCAGCCCACCGAGAAGGAATGCATCTCAGAGTTCTAATAACCTGAGGACACCTGGCCCTGCCATCGTGCTCTTGATCCAGTTCAGACCTGGGACCACTTTTCGGTGCTCACACATCCTGATGGTTTGCTCTCAGCATTCAGATGGCAGTGAGCACGGGGTCGGAAGGAGAATAACAAAAGGCTCTGCCAGCCAGTGTCCATGAGTGTCCTTCTGGGCCCCCCTTGAGCCAAAGCCAGATGGAGCCCAAAGGTGAGGCTGAGCAGCTACAGCAGAGAGAGGAGCTGCCGGCCCCGTGTCAAGCGCTGAACACACACCCACACGGCATCACAAAGCAGGGACGTCACCAGAGCAAGAATCCAGGTTCATCAGCTCAGGAAACAGCTTCTGTGAATTCTAAAGATCACTGCCCACTTCCTACCTGATGAGGATATGCGTCGCCGGAGCCCATCTGTCTCTTGTTTTGGTCAAATATGATCCAGAGCTGACTGTCGAATTCCGACTCGTACAATAACTCACAGAGCAGCGGGCAGCTGGGGGTCACTTCCCCACTTTTGGGCTGTTAAAAAAAAAAAGAATAATTACTTGAAATGGTCTATACGATTTCTAACACAGATATGTAATACTGTTATCAATGAAACTTACATTAAAAGTATTAAAAACATTGTATTGAGGTAACCAATCTTAAAAATGCAGAACACTCAGTATTTAGGGACAAATAAAATGTATTTTTCCTTTACAAGGTTTAAAAGACACAAACCTAGCTAACTGCACTCATTTATAAAGCAATATATATTCTTTAGGACATTTAATTCATTGGTTATTAATAAAACAAATATATTTATAAGGTTGAAATTAGACAATCCACCAGTATCAAACATCTCCCCAGCGGTAGCTCATATTATGCTTCAATAAGAGTTTTACTAAAATCTTACTGATTCTCCATAAACTTCGACCTGACATTTATGCTCGTCTCAACTACCTTTACCACCCATTCAACCGAGGAGCCATTCTGACGTCTCATTGCGTCAACGCAGAGAGCAAAGAGGCCCAGTTCCATAATCAGAAGGCAGCTGGCTTCGACAAGACACTCAACCAGAGGACAGGTATTGGAGGACAGATGTCAGTGATTACAAGAACTAAGACTCAAAGGTCAGGTCGCCAGTAAGTAAGAATTTGTGACTTCAGATCTGAATGGTGCTTACATCATTATATATCATAATTTCCCAAAGAATAATTCTAAATTAGCCAGCGTTATTTATTTGATTCTATTTCATACATATCTATGTATACACACACACTCCCATTGAACACACTGTCCTTCCCTTATTTTACGATTGATAAAAACACAGAAATTTGTTGCAAGGATATACCTGATCACACAAACACTTACTTGATGAAAGTTGTAAGTCAGGATCATCTCATAAAGTTGACGATTATTTGGCAAAACATCTCTTGATCCTAAAGGTTTTGTTTTCGCACTCAGTGGGCTGTAATCAGACAATTACATAAGAGTCAAAGGTTCATTTAAATGAGAAAAAACTATAAGCAGCGAAAACTATGGCAAATCACAATAACTGATAAATGAGCATTCCTGGACACTGTCCTTTCCAGTGTATTTTATAACATTTTAATCATTAATTTACATAATTCTTTATTGACCAAACCACAGCAACACACGAAGTTAAAATTCTGCAGCATTAAAAAGGTGACAACCTTTTCATGATAAAAACATTTTCGACTACCAACGAAGAGTCCTAATGTAATCAGATCCCAGCACTAGGGTGATGATCCGTAACAGGGCTAAAGGACAGGTCGGAACGCAGACAGTCCTGCCCTCGTCACAGGGTGCATCCTGCCAGGTGCTCCTCCGAGGGGTCCCGGTGCATGTCACGTAAGGTCTCCCCAGAGACCTGTCCAGTTTTCTAGGCTGGAAAGTTATGCAGTGAATTTTCGTCTCCAGCCTTCATGTGACTTAAGAAAAAAAAAAAGACCCTTTCTCTAAGGAGTGAAGAGGGCCCTCTCACCGACCCCCAAACCCCAACACTGTAGCCCTGAAACATTTAAGATACCGCAGCGTTTGGACCCAGCTCTTCAGAGTTATGCAGGGAGCCAGATCTTCATACTTCAAGGAGGACTGAACATCAAAACGGTTGATTCCTTCTGATGCATGCTACGAAGGATATTTATCAAATTAGTTTCTCCAACTTCCTGAAAATGAACTGCATTTTAAAGCACTTAGACCTCAAATAAATGTGTCACATACACATTTGTTTATTTGTTTCTAAGCACCCATGAAATAAAGACTATTGCTATTTCCTGAACATAGGTAATGTCCCCATTAAAATTTAAATCCAACCACTGACATTATTTCACAGTAACCTGCATAATTGACCTTGAAAATGATGGAAAGGTGAGCTTACAATGTTTAACTGTGGAGCGGTACACACGATCCCATGGAAAGAGATAGTGTAGTCAATGTTGACATCGCTGAGACTTGCCCACCAGCGAGCAATGCAAAACTCGATTGCTTTCCCGCCCTGCAGAGAAAAATGAAACATACTGTAAATGCGTGAATCACAAAATACAAACAGATGGCTCAAAGCAGTTCTATGGTTTCAAACTTTTCCTATTTGTACAGAGAGAAAACTCGAAGAATCCTGTCATTAGCTGTGCATGGAGTTACCCAAATCAGCTGCGGAAACAGAACACAGGTATTTAAATACACGGTTATCCACCTACAATCCTAAACTGCTTGTCATAAGAGATCTGAGGCGGTTTCCAAGTATGTATAATAAATTAACAGTGAAAACAACCAGAATAAAAACAGGACCAAGGGAAAAATCATTAAGAACAATGGCAAGAGAAGGGGTATGACAGCTGTGTAGGCATTTTCAGTAGTCACAGGCAGTAGTGGTGGGCTCAGAGCTGCCTGGCAACCAAAGTCAAATGAAATTATGGTCCCCCCCTTCCTTCTTATTAAAAAAATCAGAAACAAAATCTGTTCCTTGAATACTGAGTTTTAAATTTTCTAGTAATCAGCACACTAAGTTCAGTCGCTCAGTCATATCCAACTCTTTGCAACCCCATGGGCTACAGCACGCCAGGCTTCCCTGTTTATCACCAACTCCCTGAGCTTGCTCAAACTCATGTCCATCGAGTCAGTGATGCCATCCAACCATCTCATCCTCTATTGTCCCCTTCTCCTCCTGCCCTCAATTTTTCCCAGCATCAGAGTCTTTTCCAATGAGTCAGTTCTTCAGAACATCAGGTGGTCAAAGTACTGGAGTTTCAGCTTCAGCATCAGTCCTCTCAATGAATATTCGTCAATGAATGTTCGGGTTGATTTCCTTTAGAATTGACTGGTTGGATCTCCTTGCAGTCCAAGGGACTCTCAAGAGTCTTCTCCAACACCACAGTTCAAAAGCATCAATTCTTCGGCGCTCAGCTTTCTTTATGGTCCGACTCTCACATCCATACATGACTGATGGAAAAACCATAGCTTTGACTAGATGAATCTTTGTTGGCAAAGTTATGTTTCTGCTTTTTAACATGCTATCTAGGTTGATGAAAGCTTTTTTTCCAAGGAGCAAGTGTCTTTTAATTTCATGGCTGCAGTCACCATCTGCAGTGATTTTGGAGCCCAAGAAAATAAAGTCTCTCACTGTTTCCATTGTTTCCCCATCTAGTTGCCATGAAGTGATGGGACCAGATGCCACGATCTTAGTTCTCTGAACGTTGAGTTTTAAACCAACCGTTTCACTCTCCTCTTTCACGTTCATCGAGACACTCTTTAGTTCTTCTTTGCTTTCTGCCATAAGGGTGGTGTCATCTACTTATCTGAGGTTATTAATATTTCTCCCGGCAATCTTGATTCCAGCTTGTGCTTCCTCCAGCCCAGTGTTTCTTATGATGTAATCTGCATAAAAGTTGAATAAGCATGGTGACAATATACAGCCTTGATGTACTCCTTTCTCAATTTGGAACCAGTCTGTTGTTCCATGTCTGGTTCTAACCGTTGCTTCTTGACTTGCATAACACATTTCTCAAGAGGCAGGTAAGGTGGTCTGGTAATCCCATCTCTTGAAGAATTTTCCAGTTTGTTGTGATCCACACAGTCAAAGGCTTTGGTGTAGTCAATAAAGCAAAAGTAGATGTTTTTCTGGAACTCTCTTACTTTTTTGATGATCCAACAGATGCTGGCAATTTGATCTCTGGTTCCTCTGCCTTTTCTAAATCCAGTTTGAGCATCTGGAAGTTCACGGTTCACATACTGTTGAAGCCTGGCTTGGAGAATTTTGAGCATTACTTTGCTAGCATGTGAGATGAGTGCAATTGTGTGGTAGTTTGAACATTCTTTGCACTAGAAAGTTTAAAGATGAATCATATTACTCTAACACATACAAGAACACAAGTGAAAGTTTACCTTCTGATCACTTATCTTCAAGAAGAGATAAAGGAAAAATAAGGGATCCAACTCAAACTACTAAGTAGCAAGTTTAAAGAAGGTCATCAGTACATTCACCTTCTAGAAGGAAGCCCTCATTTCTCACATTATGGGTAAGTGTGGAAATCTGCCACACTGAAGTAATTTGTAGGAAGGAGCGGCAGTTTTCACCTATAGAACAAATTAACCTCATGGATTCTTAACAACAGGGCAGTAATAAAATGACTAAAGTAAATAAAAAAGTCTTAAATATAAAAAGTCTACCACACAATGAGAAAACAGTCTTAACCAGGGTCCACTTTGTGAACCGTCAGCATGTAGCATACCAGAACTTTCTTTTGACTAAATTATTTAAGAGTTAGAGAGATTAGTATTTACCTCACTTGGTCTTAAGTGTCTTAGTTAGATGACCTATCTTCTGACATTACTCAGGATTAATAAAACACACAGGCCCAGTGTGCTCTGAATACAAACTATCAAATCAAATCAAAATACTTAAGTCTTAGCTCACACCAAGGGCTTTCCAGGTGGCTCAGTGGTCAAGAATCCCGCCTGCCTGCCAAGGAGGAGGCTTGGGTTCGATCCCTGGGTCGGGAAGAGCCCCTGGAGGTGGGTGTGGCAACCCACTCCAGTATTCTTGCCTGGGAAACCCCACTGATACAGGAGCCTGCTGGGCTACAGTCCTTGCAGTCACAGAGTCGGACACGATTTAGCGACCGAGCAACAACCAACCGCCCACACGGAAAACAAATGGAAACAGTTTTAGGGTTTCAGACTGTTAATTAAAACTTACTAAGACCGGAAAAGCTTCAGTGAGCGTTCCTTTCTCTGGAAGGGAACAAAATTTGTAGAATTCGTGACTTCTGTACGCTCTCTGCTTCACAAGCTGTACTGCGTGGAGGACAAACTTGGCAGACACCTCAGAAGAGCAGGAGCACACGGTGACCTCTGAGGCAAGAAGGCAAGAGGCAACAGTTTCACTGCTGAGGTTTCAAATGGACACAAACTTCCATGACACCTATGCCTACATCAGGGGAATCAGCTATCAAGAATAAAATGATACATTCAAATGAAACCTGCCTATTTCCTTAGAAACAATGAATTGACAGAATATTAATTAAGATGAGAGGGTAGAAAAGTTAGCTATGGAAAATAAACAAATCAGGATTTAAATGAGCAACTGCCTAGCTGCAAAGAGCATGAAACAGAAGTGGTCCACAGATGGACACACAATTATCCAAGCTGGGGGATTTTTAAAATCTCTTCCTCCTCTGTTGTTAAGTTCAGCCTTTCCTTATACTTTAGCTCAAAACCAATCAGTTCCTAATAAAGAGGACTTTAATTTTAGAAACCTCTGTTTGTTATCATGCCTAAGTTCCATTAGTATCCCTTTTTTCAACTTCACTGGTAAGTTTTCCTAATCTCTCCCCCTTGGTTTATCTGCTCTGGCCTTCAGAATCCACACAATGATGAGGGGGTGGGTGGGGGGTGGGAAGGAGTTTCAAGAGGGAAGGGACATGTGTACTTCTGACTGATTCATGCTGTTGTATGGCAGAAACCAACACAACATTGTAATGCAATTATCCTCCAATTAAAGAAAACAAAAAAACAAAAAAAGACAAGTGGGCAAGACAGACTCTAATTTTACTTACCAGCCCATGTTGCACCCTCAGGAACCTCAATAAAATGCCTTCGAATCTGACCAGGTTTAAAATGTACATCTGTCAAGGCTAGGTCATAATGTGTTGATTCATTTACTCTGAAAATTAATAAAAATTAATGATTAAACATGAAACTCTCATTAAAAAGGGCTTCATACTGTAAACCCCCTGGCACTCTAGATTTCAATAGCTCCTGAGAAATGAACATAGGAAGTTAAAGGCTGGGAACGAGCCGGTGTGTACAGTATCATCTCATCTTTGCAACATGTCAGGAGAGAGAACTGGGGGACCCGTGTAGACGATTTTTCTGCTCTTTACTTGTTTTATGATTTGTGTATAATACACCCAGACACACAGTTCTTTTTTGTTGCCGCTGTTAACGGAATTCTACAACATCCACAGAATTTTCCAAAAATCAGAATCTGGACTATTTTGACTCTAAAATACCAAAATCAAAGGCAACATTTGTGACTCTGATACTGTCTTATCCCTCTGAAACTATTAAATTTAATCCCTTTTGTAGTTACAAAATGCAGCCACGCCGGAAATGACGCGGTACGAAGGAAAACTACTTTCACAGGGTTTTTGAAAAGGATCAATGAGACACAAAGGTCAAATGTTTACTTATCCACACCGGAAAGCTAAAGCAGATACCAAGGATTAACTCTACTCAGTGTGACAAACATTTAATGAGTGCCTACTCCATCGGGGGCACAGCTACTAGAAGCTACAGACGCAACAGAGAATCCTCGGCCAGTCCCGTGGAGACAGAACGCCCAAAAGAGATGCTGAACGCAGCGTGCTCTGGGAGACGGGGAGCGCTCGTGGAAAAGATGCAAAGTGCTTCGTCTGTGCGGAGGGGCCCCAGAGAGCTTCTGTCAGGAGAAGAGGTCCTAGCCAATTCCTGAATCTCACACGTTACCTCGTCTAATAAGTTCCTGTTGGACTTCCAGGGAAAATGCAGCTGAGAACTTAACCGTTCTGCCATTTTTTCACTTGTGTTATCTCCATTTCATTCTATGTTTCATACAGGCTGAGACCTACTGCATATTAAATATTATTGTGTACCTGACTCCACAGAAAGTGCTACCTCAGAATTTCCCACTGTTTCTAGAACTCTCATCTCAGTCTTGTCCTTCATGTACTGAATCATTTTTCGTGTCTATTCTGTACAGTGGGCTCCATGTGGGATTACGTAAGATGCAGGCCGAGTCTTCTGTGGGCTCAGTCAAATGGGGTCAATTAAAAATGACAGCACACTGGTTAAAGCCTAAGCCACAGGCATGTAAAAGTGAGAAGCAGCAGAAAGGAGGGACTCCCTTCAGCTGGGGATGCCCGGGAACCCGCCTGGTCCTTGGGTTAGGAGACAGGGGACTGAAGCAAAGAATCAGCTGTGCAAACGGGCCCCTCCTGAAGACAGCGGGAAGGTCCGCTCTGGTGAGCTCGTGGGATGTAGGAAGTGGAGATGGAGCTGCAGGGGACATGGGCTCCGCAGGACCACCACTGGCAATCTGCAGAGCAGGATCCTCGGGCGAGATGCTAAAGGATCTTATACGGAAGCAGTATGATCAGACCTGACCCTTCAGTCCGGGGTAGAAGACAAGATGGAAAGGGAAGAGCCGGAAACAGAGGGGACTGGAAATGCAGAAGAACCAGGAGACAGTGTGATTCCAGAGATGGGGGTGGCGGCCGTGAGGTCGGGGTGGGAGGGGACAAAGTCACTGTCAAGACACCGCAGAGGCTTCAGGCCTCCAGCCCGGGCAGTCGGGAGGGCGCCGTCACCCTGCTGGAGGGCAGGCGGCAGACGCCATTAATCCTCCTCCCTGTGAACAGGAACAGCTGACCGACCACGTGCCACCTTGGATGCTGAGAAAGGAGCACAACTGAAACCCAGTTCCTCGGCTCTGGCCTGCAGATGCTTTACAAGCTCAGCCCATTCCCATGAACAGCCACCGCACAGTCACACGGACAGCACACGGGTGATGACCAGGCACTCACTTTGCTGCGATGACCGCGGTGATGGGGACTCTGAACAGAGGGCCTGCGCTGGGTGACGCTATGTCGTAGCCACATACCTAGAGGAAAGAGCTAAGTGTCAGTATCCACAAACAAAGCTTCTTTCAAAGGGGAGAATGAAAGAGGGTGGACCTACTCACAGAATAAATTCATCTCATATTAAAGGTGAAAGGTCCTAAGTAAAAGCATCAGTTTTCTGATGTCACGTCACGTATCAATGGCAAACAGCCTGAACAACTATATGCAGGCCAACCCGACTAACTCAGCCTAAAGGGTAAACAGTCTGCCACACAAACACTCCTACACAGTGCAAAGAAAGCAGAAATGAGGACACGCAGGTGAGTACCTCTGTATAATGCAGTCCTTCCCTTAAGCCCCTGGGGTCCACACGTATGTTTATGTGTCTGCACTGATTCATGAGTTCCAAATGGCTGGGACACTGAACCCACGATGAATTCGAAGTTAAGGCTAAATGAAGCTGGAGGGATATTTTCTCAGAGTTTTCTGGCATTAAAAAAACCAAAAAGTGAAGATTAGCTCTGTTTTCCCCTTCTTCCATTTTAAAACATTCTGTCGTCTCTCAAGAACATTCAGCAGCAGGAAAGCACCATTGGCTATAAAATGTAGTAGGCACGGGCTCCCCAAGCACAGCCCACACACATCAGTCACACCGTCTCCCTCACACGTATTTCAGCAAGCTTGGGGTCCATCCACGCGCTCATCCAGCACGGCCACAACCTTAACATAAGGCGTTTAGGGCCGTTTTTTCATACTGCATGCAGTTAACAGAATCTAAGAGACTCCTAATTTACAGTGATGACAATTTTGTTTACATTCACTGAGCTGGGGTTCTCCCTGGTTGCTTCTGATTTTCCCACTCTGCAACGAAAATCTGGGTCTTACACTCAAGCAGTAAAGGTGGGAAAGAAAAGGCATCGGATGCTTTATGATCCACAATTTAATAAGAGCTCTAGGTGACTGAAGGCCCATTCTACTACTTTCTTGTAGTCACACTGCTAACTCAACTGCCACTGTATCAGGGTCCCCAACTGCCATCAGCTTCCCCTATGCTCTGAAATGTACAGTAACATGAACACTGTTCACGCCTATCTCTTTAAAACATCAGCCTAAACAGCACTTCTCTATTACAGTACAATTCAAACCAAAAATGTGAACATGTGCGCTTACTCTCTGGCTACCACCCACCAGTATTTTCTGGAAATACAGGCTCAATGCCAACGCCATGATCCGAAGGTGCAGCCACCTGAACAGGATCTCGGAGGTAGATGCCACGGTTAGTTCCCACAGTAACAGTGAAACCTAATTTATTAGCAAACGATGTGTTCTGAACGAGGTAGTCATAGGCTTTATCGACCTAAGTAAAAGGATACAAATAGTAAGATACACATAATTGGGTCAAAAAAAATCTTCTGTTGTAAATCACCCACTTCATTTCAGTTGTAGCAAGAAGTCAGCTTCAACATTCTCCTCTCTGAACTACGTGATAAAGCCCATTAAGAGGCCAGCTCTACCTCACTGGACAAAACACTGGTCCAGCCACTGGACTCACCTTCCACTTCACCCTCTTCCTCCCAAGTGATGACGCTAGGAATCCTCCACGTGCCACTATGTCTGGTCAGCTTTTACCCGCTGCCCTCTGCCATCTCTCTATATATCTTACATCAATTACATTTCTCTATCATACCACCACAAATTCAACTAAATCTCTTTTCATACCTTCTTCGCTTATGGTTCGGAGAACTACTCTGGCCATATAGTCAACAATTAGAAAAACTCAATCACTATAGTAGGGATATTATCCAATAACAGCTAAAATATTATCCTATTGATCTACAACCCGCTTCTCAAACAAACAACAATACCTGAATAATACCATGTCCTTGGGCAAATACTTCTATGTTGTCAGCCTTCACTGCAGTGTTTTCAAGAGCTCTTCTGACGGAATGAACTGTGTAGTTAACATCATTAGCTTTCAGACCTAAAATCAAAAAACGAAATCAAGAAACTAGTGTTTATTTACAGAAGACAGTTACTTGAAACGCTTCCCCCGGCCTCCCCCTGCCCTAATATGGATAACGTGTACGTTTTCTGCTTTTAATGTTTTTGTGTCTCAACATTCATTTTTCAATCTTTTTTTTCCTTAAAAATGTGACAAACAGTATGACTCATAACACAAAGACTTCATTCAGTGAAAACTTCCGCACGCCCACTATGATGCAGCATGAAGGTGGGCTCGGCACAGGGACCAAAAGGCATTCCAGTGATGTCTTCCTTAAGACAGTGCTGGTCAATCAACGTGGTCACTGGCAGAAGGTCTCAACCAGGGCGCACAGGATACACACCAGGGGTACGGAAACAAGCCAGAAAGATGCTCAGGCCCCACACAGCTCAATCAGCACCTTGGAGACTGGATCCCAGGAGGCTGATGACAAGCCTCCTGGTCGACAACAGGGGACAACGAGGCTGGGGGTGACTGTCTACGTGACGTGGAGGCCACCCAGCCATCCACATTCTGATGATGACTGTTGTGAGAGGTGGAAGTGAGTGTGGCACGCCTGTCCTCTCCAGAACTGAACATGCAAATACTCATGAGGAGTGTAGAACGTGAACCAAACAAACATAGGAGCACGATGGCACTGTGAGAGTCAACTGAGAAAGCAAACACTTTTGTCAGGGAGCGTCCTGGAGAGGGCGATGCTCCCACCAGAACAGATACTGGGGTGGCTCTCAGGGACACACAGGTGTTCACAGGGCCAAGACTCGGCGGGAAAGGAATTCCAGGCAGACAGAATAGTGTGCCACAGAGAAGGGGCAGCAGCGAGCCCGAGACACTTGGAGAGGCTGCACAGTAGAGCGAGGGTGGAGCCCCAGTCAGTGCCAATGGCCCCATCCTCCCCGGCAAGCATGCAGCCGCCTGCCCGTCAACCTAGAAAGTCCCACCTCCCCTGGGCCAGCCACTTCACCGGCTCCATGGCAACGCTCCCTACCCTCTACTATGTCATGGAAGCGAATTTTTACTTTGTTCATAGTCAGTTCCTTCTCCAACTTTAATATCAACTCCACATAGGCAGGTCTTTTTGATGTTTTGTTCCCTACGTAGCCCCAGGCCAAAATAAAGCTTCATAGTCAGTAACAGCCAATAAATACGCTTGCTGAGTGAACGCACATTCAAACCATTACGATCACATAAACGATTCTCCACCAGACACTTGACTATGGGCCAGGTCATTACCAATTCAACCACGTTTTCTTGCCCTGAGAACTTTAGAGAATAAAAATATCTGTCTGCAAGAAGAGAAAGGTACTCAATTACTTTTTATGGCTACAGTCTGACTTTATTTTATGCCATCAAATTTATTTTATGAAACTGTCTAGACACTTCACACCTCCTTAAGCAAGGTTATATATAAACAAGTAAGCCGTGGATTTTAGAACCCGGACTGAGGTGAAGCACAGGAAGGACAGAGGAGCCTGGCCTGCTGCAGTCCACGGGCTCACAGCCAGACACCACCCAGTGACCGAACAGCAGCAAGGTGAAGTGTAAAATGATACTTTGAAAATCCATTTCTCCGTGTCACGTCTATCTCATTAAGAGTGCTTAGCCTGTGACAGAAACGTGGGAGAGCCGACGACTCGTGGCTCCGGCAGGAGCCTCCGAGCGGGGTAGCTGAGCCGCGGGAGGCGCTCCTCACCTGAGAGGACCAGGGCGATGCCCCCGCAGGCGTTGGGAGACGACATGGATGTCCCGTTCATGAGCTGGGTGCCCCGCAGCGTCCAGTTGGGGACGGAGGCGATGGCGCCGCCCGGGGCGCTGACGCTCACTCCGAGGGCCCCGTCGGCGCTGAAGGAGAGCAAGGCAGAGTCTGCTTAGGGAGGGGGCGCTGGGCCAACGGGCAGATGAGCTCAGGGCAAACGCCCTGCGCCTGCCCCCAGGCAGTCGGACAGAACGGCTGTGACCGGCCGTGTTGGGAAGACCCCCTGGAGGAGGGGAGGAAGGGCTACCCACGCCAGTGTTCCGGCCTGGAGAACGCCACGGACAGCGCAGTCCACGGGGTCGCAGGGAGTCGGACACGGCTGGGCGACTCTCCACTTCACTTCCACGCGCAACCTACCTGGGGCCTCGAGAAGACCACGTGTACTGATTTGCAGGTAACTTCTCTCTCAGAGAGTACTCGGCAACCATCATATCAGGAGACACGTAGGCGCCCACACCTGTGGGGGGGATGTGGTCATTGACAAAAGGACACAGAACAGGGGTCCCGATTCGAAACCCACTGCTCCCCCGGCCGTGGGATCCCGGCCAAGCACCTGTTCTCTGGACACCACCGTTCTCTCTCACAAAATGGAAAGGTGAAAAAATTTAACGAGCCAGGCAAGGTCACTACGTACCAGACACTACACGAGGTGCTGTGCTTTTGTATATAAAAATACCTACCAGGACTGTTATGTGGACTAAACAGGATAATGTAACTAAAAGTGTGTGTATGTGTAAAAGAGAAAGAGAAACGTGTTTCAAACTGTAAAAATATAACTTCAGAAAAATGAAGGAATTAGTTGATTGATCTTCATTTTTAAATGACCATGGTATAGAAAATTCTACCCATGAAATTGGTAGTAGCCCTCCCATGCAAAGTGGCTGCAGTAAGCCAGTAACAAACATGTAACATGCTACAGTCTCCTAGATAAATGTGCAGACGCAAACTAGTTAAGACTCTGAAATCACAGAATTCAGAGATCAAAGGCAGGCCCCTCATGCCAGGGATGTGGAAACACGGCCGAGAGGGGTTAAAAAAATGTACTGAAGATCATGACCGGCAGAGACAAGACTCAGAATCCAAGACTATCGGCTCCTCGTTCTCCTTCACAACACACACGTCTCCTAGGTAGAAGGCTGGACAGAATGACTGAATTCAGAGGACTGAGGTCAACAATGCTGCCACATGAAACTGTAGTCATTTTGTAGAATTTAGGTTAAAGTGTTCTGCCAGTCTGAGGATAAGAAAACGGCAAGATACTGAGCGCTGTAGCGGAGCAGCGCATTTAGATCACCAGGCGCCTCTCAGGGTTAGTTTGTTTCCTTTTGTGTCCTTAAAAGGATCCAGAGATCTGGAACACACAGTGCATGAATCACTGGCAGGCACTGCTGTCTTAGGACATGATTTAACAGAATTACTTAATCAAGAGATTTCAGGTTACCGAAAGCAAGCGACACCATGCTTAAAATTTACAAGCCACGAATACAAGCATGTCCCATAAATATAAGATCACTGATCTTTTAAAACAAAAATATTTTTAAAAGGACCAGTTTCTAGTCTAACCTTTAATGCCCAAATATTGTTGTGTATCTATAACATCATCTCTAATACCTACACAACTACAGTAACTCCTATGATACGTGTGTATTGTGCCATTAATGATGAATACACCAGGAAAACTGTTTGGGACCAGTTTTTATAGTCACATGTTCAATCACAAACATTAAGAGGTGTTTTGAGCCCACGTTTAAAAATAAACCAAAAATCTTCAGGCCTCATTTACTATTTAGGGGATCTCCATTCACCCTTCCTCATTCATGCCTCACATTAAAAAAACCAAGGGGTGGGTTTCATGTTTTGCGGGGTTTTGTTTTTTGCACAAGATGGCAGCTACTGTTGTATAATAGAAGCTAATTTTATTATTTTCATGTTATGACTCCAAATAATTTGATCTCTTACAACTTTCGTTGACAGGCATTGTTGTTTCCTGTTGGATTCCAGTGAAGCAGACAATACCGTATCCGATCCTGGACACCAAAGGGTGGGGAAGGCCACAGGCACACAGTAAACGTGTTTCAACTGCTTTACTCAATAACAAAGCTCCCTTCCTCTACCTCTGGGTCTTCCTGCACGCTCCAAGAGAAACTAAAGGAGGAAGCTCTGCTATAAATACACAGCCGTACACTATAAATAAAAAGTGAAGCAAGTGTCTTCATTTATGCTGCTCACTTAGCCTAGAAAGCCCTTCTCTTTCCTGCCTGTGTCTACCTACTGAAATCCCTGTTCTCACACTTCTTCCAGAAAGCCCTGCCCAGATCCTCAAATCAGAGGGAACCCCACTTTTGTGATCCCACAGCCTGATCTGGGACTGCAAGGAGATCCAACCAGTCCTTCCTAAAGGAAATCGACTCTGAATATTCATCAGAAGGACTGATGCTGAAGCTGAAGTGCCAGGACTTTGGCCATCTGATGTGAAGAACTGACTCATCGGAAAAGACCCTGATGCTGGGAAAGACAGAAGGCAGGAGGAGAAGGGGGCGACAGAGGATGGGATGGCTGGATGGCATCACCGACTCAATGGACAGGAGTTTGAGCAAGCTCCGGGAGATAGTGAGGGACAGGGAAGCCTGCGTGGTGCAGTCCATGGGGGTCACAAAGAACTGGACATGACTTAGCGACTGAACAACAGGCCTGATCTATGCTTCCGCTATCTGTGATCTGTGCCTCCACACTTACTCCAGTCTGCTGGAGATGAAATTCTACATCAGTGGGTCCCTACTAGAGTTCACTTTCCTGAGGGTCTATTATAGGCTCAGTGTCCTGTGTGTAGGAGAGAGAACAGTTAACACTGGATGGACTGAATCTTTCTGTCTGCTTGTTTTTAAGTTTCTTTCTAAAACTGGAAACTCACCTATCACGCTGGACGTGGTTCCTCCCGGACACCCGACTGTAGACAGGCAGGGGCCGTTATTCCCAGCACTTGAGACATAAATTATATTGTGCTTCCACACAGCTTCACTGATTACTTCACATATCCTCCTGAAAGAGGAAGAGGACCCCCTTGAACACATGAACTGTCCACTTTTCAAGAAATGGATTACTGTAATGTGAAAATATTTTCAAACATGGTTTATATGAAAAAACAAAACCAAAACCAAAACATGGGTTGCGAGCAGCAGAACGGTGGTCACAGGTCAGGAGGGGAGCTTAGAATTACTCAGGGACATTCTCAAACTGCAAGTGCCTTGCTCCTACTCACAAAGTGTTTATAAAACTAAAATACACTCAAACACAAGGTCAGGTAAATTCCGGCACGTGCAGCATTCGTGGAGCGCAACGGAGCCAGGCCCAGAGACATACCCAGTTGGGGTCCAGTGGAGAGAGTCAGGAGGCCCCGTTTTTAGTGGGGAATGTGCTAAAAACAAAACTGTCTGTGTGTGGGGAAAATAAACTGCCAAGGGGCCAAAGCAAAGACTGCAACGTTAGCAGAGACTGCGTCAGGGGCCACAGCGGGTCCCCTCTACCCGCCATGTGAAGCGTGGAGAACCAACTCCTCACACAGCTGTGAATGGCAGCAAAGGCAAATGGGGCAATAAGGCACTAGGGAGAGAGATTTAACCCATCTGGTTAGAGCTTGACAGCAAGGAAGAAAAATACACTGGCAGTCATTACAGGAGGTAAAGTCAGACCACGAGGGAAAAATGAGGCTGATGTAAAAAAGGCAAAGGGCCAAGGACACTCTAAAATCATAAAAGTGAAGGAAAACACACATTAGAGTAAGAAGACTATAAAAGGAGGGAGGCCCCAGGAGAGAAAGATACACTGCAGTAATGAAGACACGGAAGCAGAGCCTTCTCGCTCCTGCGAGGTCACGTTCACGACTGATGCAGACAGCGTGCTCCTACCAGATCTGGAAATGAGCATCTGTCTCACAAAGAACTGTGTACCAGTCAGCTGAGGAAATTATAGGTTTTTAAATTTTTATTTCTTAAATCAACATGTGGTAGAACCGACCTTCTCTTTGGTGTCTAGTTCTGAGACTGCACGTATGTACAGACTGTGAAACCACCACCGTTAAGTACAGGAATGGTTTCAGCACCACATTAAACCATCTCCCGGGGTTATCCGGCCATCTGCAGGTACAGGGTCCCTTCTACACTCCGGCGCCCACGGATCGTTCTGGAGCCCTGCCACTGTACAAGTCACCTAAACACAATCCTGAGACACAGAGCCACTGAAACCGGCTCTTTTCATCCAGCAAAAGCATTTATGACGCACCCATGAAAACTAAGTCACTGATGACAGCCAACTACAGGCTCTAGTTTGGTGACATTTGCGTTTCGGCAGAGCTCTGTCACAGAGCTCAGAAAACGCACAATGGGTGTATCTGGATGGGGTGGTGGGAGGAAACTCTCCAGATAGGGTCACTGCTAAGTTAGCGCTATGAAGACAGAAAGGCTGAGGTAACATGAGGTCAAGGCTAAGCCAGAGGCTGGAAGACCCTTACAGCACAGGGAGGGGATTAGGGCAGTGAGAGCCGTCGATGGACAGCAGAGAACACACCAGTCTAGGTTTTGCTGGAAAAGCAAGCAAAGTCCATGGGAGATGAGGAGGCTTGTTATTGGTTAGTTTTAAAGTTAGTGGATACTTGAGCAGGTCTGTCTAACAGTAGGGAGAGCCAGGAAAGGAGCGGGTCGATGCTAGAGGGCATCTCCAAGGGCGGAGGGGACCAGGGCCAGGCTCTTCATCCCAGGCAGGCTTCATGAAAGAAGAAGGGACGGCAGCCGGTGGGGTCAGGCGGGTCACAGTCCCCTCTAAGCGTTTTTACCTACTCTGGGAAAGAAAGCAGAAAGGACGCCAGCCGAGGACTGACGGGGAGGTCGCGGGGAGTCCCCAAGGAGAAGGTGTGAAACAGCCACCCAGGAGGGCAGGGCGTGCGCTGTGACCAGGGACAGCGCTGACTCCACACCTGCGGCCCCCGAGCACGCCGCCAGGGCGGCCTCTGCAGAGCCAGCAGCCGAGGGGCGCCGCCACCGCAGCACCCACGGGGCTCGCGCGGGCCAGGCTCCGTCAGGCGTGCACACCCGAGGTCGGGCTGCTTGTGGACGGGGTCCCAGGGGCTGTCGGGTCCACCGGCCAGGAGGGGACACCGGCGTCTAAGACGTGACCGTGGATGAAGGGCCTCAGGGACGCACAGATCTACCCAAGTCTGCTCTCCTTCAGTTGTGATGTTCGATCCAGTTACACAGAAACGCTCACTGCTCTCTGTCAGCTGAGCTTCCACGGCTGACGAGTGGCAAAGAACACTCACCCGGAATTTGGCCAGTGAGTTGCTTCTCCGTAGCTGTAGTTGACGAGATCACATTTATGATTTATAACTTCTATCATCTATTAAAAAGATAAAGCGTCCAGCTTAGGCAGCCATTCATAAAAACAGAAATGCCAGCACAATAAAGGCATCCCACAGTTCTGTAACCAATCATATTCCAATTCATACCTAAATTCATAAGTTACTGCCAGACGTATGGCTGACAAACCTAAAAAAAGGTGTGTGTGTGTGTTTGGGCATGGTATTGATACATGGCACAGGAAGTAGTCAATAAAAAACAAACCAGCATCTGCAGAATTGAGTTGGAGAGACGAAGAAGGTCTCTTTAAAGTCTAAATTCACTCAAGGGAAACAGAATTCATATGTTAAAGTGAAATGAAGAATAAATTCTTCTTAACACTGATGGAGCAGGCTGGCTGAGACGTCGTCTTGTCTTTTTTCATGCTTTTAAAAGTATCTCAAAATAGTCTCCTAAGGGATTTACTACAAGTGAGAAGTATAATGTAAACAATGTTTTCATATTTCCCCAAATCCCTTTAACCCAAATAATTTCTAATAAAAATATTTTTAAGTGAGTTAAGCATTTTGGGCTTTTGAAAACAAAAGTCCTATACACTGGATACAGTTCCATGTATTTTTGGCAAAGCAAGAGCAGCTTGCTAATCAAAGTATCCCCGACCGTGAACCATCAGCCCTGGACACCGGCAGCTCGGGAGCACTCACAGCTCGGATGAGGCCTGTGCCTGTCTCCATCGTGCTTAGCCTCGTGTCTCCGATCTTGATGGAGAGAATCTGAGCACCGGGAGCTACACCATTCCGCTCAGGTTCTTCAGGAAAATGCCCGGCAGCTATGCTAGCTACGTGTGTTCCGTGGGCTCCTAGAGGCAAAAAGGGGAGAAGACAAGGAAACACCCTCAGAGGCTCAAAGTTAACCTCGAGATTCAATCTGTGTAGTAGTAATCAGAATAAAAACACGCTTATCTTAACGTGTAAGGGGGTACTGTTTCTTCTGTCTCTCAACAATTCACAAAAAATGACTGTGAATTACATACGCTATTCTGCCATCTGGGATTCTACGTTGTTAAGTCACAAAGGTGAGAAAGTATTCGCATACATGTAACTGACAAAGCGTTTATATCTAGAACATAATCTTTCAAAAAAAAAAAAAAAAGAACCCCCCCAAAAAATGGGTAAAGAGCGTTTGAAAAACATTTCCCAAGAGGATGACCAATGGCAAATAAATGTATGAAAAGATGAGTCTCCTGGGAGACGCAAACGAAGGCCACAGGGAGCCACCCCTTGCTGAAGAGCTGAGGCTGAGGGTGGTCCCGAGGGTGGGGACGCACACTCCGCTCTGCGGCGGGTGTGACACTCTGCTACTGCCAAGAGGAGCTCGGACGGTCTTCAATACTGTATGTTCTGACCACACCCAACCAGCTCTCCCAGACATGGGTTCCAACTAAAACAAAAACCAGCTTCTACATGGACCTGTACACGGTTGTTCCAACAACCCAAATGCGCATCAGGAGGTGAACGGATAAATGAACCACGGTGGACGCACATGGTGAAACACTGCTCGACAATAAGGAACAAGCTACTTATCATCACAATATGGATTCAGCTCAACATGCTGAAATGGGCGGGCAAAAACAAACTGTATTTTTAAAATTCCATTTATATAAAATTCTATCAAATGTACAGTAATCGAGGGTGGACAGAAAGCCATTCAGCGGCTACCAGAGGATATAAGTGGAGACAACTGGATTATAAAGGAAGAACAAGCCAGCCTTCGAGGGTGGTGGTGATGGAGATTTGTTGTTTCGGTTGTGGGGATGGTTTCCTGGGTGCGTGCACACATCAGAACTCACCACCCTGTGAGTGTGTAGTGTGTGCCAGCTTCCTGTACCTGAGCTGTGCCTCTACAGACGTGGGGAGGAGGGGGAGCTGGGTACCCCACTTCACCCTCCTCACTCCCTCCCAGAAGTGAGCACTGCCCTGCAGCTGGTGCACACCTTCTGTGCACCTGTATTTTTATATTTTTACCACACACACACACACACACAGACACACACACATCCATAAACCATTTTCATATAATTTAGCATCAATATATTTTCTTCACTAAAATTTATGTATCTGAGATTTTACATATAGTTATATGCAGATTTATTCATTTTGATTACTATATAACATATACTACAGGATGAATAACATAATTTTAAACAAATACAGAAATTTCAAGAAAGTTTGTAACTTTTTTGAAATTACACAGAAAGCTGTGGTAAGGATCCTTTTACCTGATCCTTCACACTCATGGGTGAATTTTCAGGAGTTAGTATTTGGAGGTGAAATTATTGTTCATAGAATGAACTATGTTTATATTAATTTTTTGTAGCTGGACCATGCTCACACTCCTGGAATGGATCCTACATGGTCGTGGTCTTAAAAAAAACAATACCTTTCCAGGAAATCAAACCATATCCGTGACTACAGACCTAGTTCTGTCGTAGGGATTGGTCACTTCTCCTTAAGGCTGTTTTTGGGTAGAGGAATTTATCCTCCCGGTACTTTGCACGTTCATCTCTAGGTAGCAAACCTGAGACAGAATACCTCCACTGGTCACTATGGAGAGCAGGTTCCCATCATCGTATATGTTGACGGAGTAATTCAGCATCTCAGCGGCGCCGAAGGAGCCGTACTCCTGGGCCTCTTTGTAGTTTCTCAGAACAGTCGATTTACTCAGATCCCCATCTTCACTCGAATCAATGCAGGCTCTGGGAAAGGAGAATTAAGAGCAGGTAATGCAATTTATCTTCTTTTTCTACCTTTCTAAAAATCACACAATACTGTTTCTCGAGGTTCTTCTCACCACACCATCTCTGTTTACCAGCACAAACACGGCAGCTGCCTCTGTCACAGAGGCCTCAGTAAAGACTGGGTAAGATGACTTAAGCAATCAGCCCTTAAATGAAGTCAGGCACAGGGGCTCTAGGAACTGTCCTTCACAGACCTCCAGGAAGAAAACCACCCACCGGCTTCAGGAATCAGACCAACTTAGCGTCTAGGTCTCCGGTGGTAAAGTCTAGGTCTCCGGTGGTAAATCCTTATCCCACTTCCCTCTTCTGCCCTTAAAACATTTATAGTAGATACTCTTGCCAGATCCTCCTGCACTTACTTTCCAAACTGCCCAGCTTCAATCAGGAACATTTCTATGATCAACCTGCTGTTGTCTATTTAATGACTACTGTCTGGTGAAGGGGGTAAGATTCTTTAAGAGAGGTTAAGAGTCATCTTTCAAGCCTAAAATACTAAGAAGTTCAAAAGCCTTTATCCAAAACTACTCAAAAGCCAACCCAGCTCTCGAAGTGCTTTGCTCAGAGATATTAATGTCTTGTAAACCAAATCTCTGGGCAGTTTTGAGGGCTTAATGTTCTTCAGAGCAGGCAAGACAATTTTTAAATGAAGTTGTATAAAATCCACATGGCTTACCTCCAGGTCTCACCATCAAACCACACCAAGCAGTCGTACACCGGGCCAGGATCACTGTACTTTTTCTCAAAAGAGTTTAGCAATTCCACTTGACTCTGAAGCTCCTCCTTGATTAATTTATTTGCCTAATCAATTAGAACATGTGTTAATGTTAGTACATTTTGTGCTCTTGACAAGTGATATTAACAGACAACCAAAGATAATGTGACCTAGTAGTAAAGTTATTTTACCCTGGAAAAATCTAAGAAAATTTTCCTTTTATATCTGTACAATTTGAAATTCAATTTAGTGGCAGATATCAATTAAAATATTAAATTTAAAAAATTTCACTTACTATCATAGTCAGTCCCTCACAACACCTGCTTTGGGAAAGACACAGTGCTAGATGGCGGGGACCTCATTTGGCCAAGGGTGTTAGTCACATACCTGTAACTGCATGATTCAGTTCCAAAAGCAACACTGAAATTGCTACACGTTAGGTTATCTACCTTTAGATTTTTATATCCAGGAACATTTCCATTTCAAATCTGTTTCTTAAGAGCCCAAATAAATAACGGGAATTATGAATAGTGTCGCCTCTGTTCAATTTGCTGAGTTAAATACATACTGTATTTATGACCAAGTACATATAAGCTGCTATTCAACCATTCTGAGCTATAAAAACAGAAAATTCATATGCTTCAATCTAAGTACTTTTTAAAACTACTATACGAGATGGCCCTACATTCGCCTGACTAGTCCAAGTGAATAAAAATTTAGGTTTCACATGTTCCCAAAATCTTAAGTTATGCTTCATTTTTCCTTATTCAATATATTCAATGTTTACTCCTCCTCAAGGAAACAGACAATTAAATAAACATTTGTGGCATACAAAATAAAATGGCTAATTAAATTCAGATCCCTCTTCTATCGTTAGTGCTGTGTATGTAGTGCCTGAAATACTACATTTCATGTCTCCAACAGGAGGTTGGAGACCCAAAGGTGATCTAACCAAAAATTATACAGCTGTTAAAAATGAACACAGATAAAGTAGATCAAAGTGTGTGTGTGTAGATCTATACAGGCTGGTGGGCCTTGACCCGACCTGCATGTTAATGAAAGCTCCTGAAAAGTTTTTAAAATAGCTCCCTCCTGTGTAAGGTTCTGCTTTATTTCCTCTCTAGGATACAAACACGGAGTTTTTAAAGCTCCTCACATGATCCTACCAGACAGCCAGGGCTCAGAATCACCGATACAATCCCATTTCTGATTAAGAAATGCATGGCCTAGAAGCCTAAATAGACGTTTCCTCCAAAAAAGACACACATGTGGCCCACAGGCATGGGAAAAGATGTTCAATGTCACTTACTATTAGAGAAATGCACATCAAAACTACAATGAAGCCATCACCTCATGTTGGTCAGAATCCTCAAAAAGTCTACAAATAATAAATGCTGGAGAGGGCATGGAGAAAGGGAATCCACCTACACTGTTGGTGGGAAACGTAAATTGGTACAGCCACTATGTTTCAAAAACAGTACGGGGATTCCTTAGAAAACTAAAAATAGAGTTACCACAGGATCCAGCGATCCCACTCCAGGGCATATACTTGGAAATGATAAAAACTCCAATTTGAAAAGATAACATGCACCCCAGTGTACACAGTGGCACTGTTTACAAAACCAAACAAGGAAGCAACCTACACATCCATCAACAGGTGGCTGGATAAACAAAGTGTGGCACATATATAAATATATATACACACACACAATGGAGTATTACTCGGCCATAAAGAGAACAAACTAATGTCATCTGCAGCAACACGGACGGACACAGAGATTATCACACTAAACGAAGTAAATCAGAAGGAGAAAGACAAATGCCATGATATCATTTATGTGTGGAATCTAAAAAAGAACGACACAAATGAGCTTACTGACGTGACAGAAAAGACCCACAGACACAAAACAAATCATGGTTACCAGAGGGGGAGGGAGGGGAGGGATAGGTTAGGAATGTGGGCGTAACAGATACACACTACTACATATTAAATAGATAAACAAAGACCTACTGTATAGCACAGGGAATTATATTCAATATCTTGTAATAATCTATAATGGAAAAGAATCTGAAAAAGAATATATATATATGTATGTATAACTGAATCATTTTGCTGTATACCTAAAACACTGTATATCAACTATACTTCGATTAAAAAATTCACTTAAAAAGTGGCATGCATTAACAGAAATATTCAGAAGAATGAACATCAAGTTGCTGCTAGCATCCCTGGGTGGTGACATTCCAGAGACTTTCACCTGCTAACCCTTACATACCTCTGGTGCTCCAGTTTCTGCAATAGCACTTACTGCTTTCATAATAAACCGAGATGTTATTTTTTTCATCTCATAGACTGATTCACAAAACATGCAACAGCAAGAATGTAGAAGAATGGGAACTCTCGTACGCTTCCTATGGAATTGGTACGGTCACTTTATAACCCACTGGAAGACCGGCACGAGAACTTCCAAACCAGGATTTTTTCATCCTGGCCCCAAACTGGAAACGAAGCAAGGATCAATCTGCAGAATGGACACATACACTGTGGTCCGGCCCTCACAGAGTAACGAGAGTGAGCTACCGCAACACCCTGCACTGGAGGGATCGCACAGAAAACATCGGATGAAAGCAGCGATGCGTAAGAGGACAGACACCGCATGATTCCAGTTTACAAAATTCAGAACGGGTGAAGTCACTGGACAGTGTCAGCCATCAAGGATGGTGGCTGCTTCTGGGTGGAGGCAGCGGTGAGCAGCCAGAGGCACGAGAGGCGCTGGGGTGCCGTGCACTCGGGGTGCTCCCTTTGTGATGATTCATGACATCGCATCTAGGGTGTGTGCACTTTTCCGTGCGGCCATTCTATGTTCATTAAGAACTTTTAAACATTTAACCGATATATAAATTGATTTCTGGACAAACGAGGAAAGGAAAATAAGTAAAATTAGACAAGTTAAAACATGGGGGAGAAAACAAACTTGGGGAAAAAGTGTGCATTCTCTAAAAACTGTTAATTCTCTAAGTACACAGTAATGTTTACATAAAAGCGACTAGCACCAACTTGAGAAGGACAGTTGTTGGCAACGTCGAACTCTTCCTGCTTCCGACAGGCCTCCGCGAGAGCTACTCTGTGGACAGGGTCCCAGATTTTTTCCTTCCGTTCTTTCTGCAAAGACAGAGAAATGCCCTTCCAGTGAGGTGGACTAACATGCAGGTAAACCGAGACAGGAATTTAAGAGTTGTTATTAGCTGCAATGCTATACAGTGCTCATACAGAGGTTAAAAAAAAAAAATCATTTACAATCAAGTTGATAAAGCAATGAATGGATCAGTTATAAAAAACTTGATTAGTTAATTCACCACGCCTAGACTCTAAAAGCACAAGTTTACCAAGGCACAACCAGATGTTATTTTTATACATCACAGGCGCCCACTTAAATCCTTCTCCAAGAATAGATAATACCATGTCAGGTAACAGCCTGAAATCCCATCATTTGAGGAAAAAGAAATGCCTTCAGCCAAGAGCAAGCAGAAGACAGGGGTAAGCCCGCAGCTGCACTCTGGTGGACTTCCTGTCTCCCACCTCCCTGGCCTGTTCCTTTTTCCCACCCTCGTTGACTTGATGGGTTCTTTGCTGCTGCAACTGGTCTTCCTGCCCTCCTGAGTGTCTTGAACTACAGTGCCTCCCAGTGGAAGTCAACTAGTTAAAGAAAGCCTCTGCACTAAAACAATCAACTCCACAGGACTAAGAAAGGGGAATCTGCTTGGACCTAATCCATACTTGGATGTGACTGATTAAATTTAATATAATGCATAGAAAGGCTGTGTGTTTCAGCCTGAAATATTAAAATAAAATAGTATCTAACAGAAGTTAACTTGTGTGCATTTATTTCCTGAAATTTTTTTTTTTTTCAGAATGACTGGAACCTGACAAGCAAAGATTTATATGTAAAATATTGAGTAACTTCTTACTGGCTCACTGACCCTTGGAGAAGCAAATCACAACCTTAGACTATATGGCCCATAGGTCTCACCCTGAAGGCCCACTTGCAAGGATCACATCTTGTTTTACTACTTTAAAATCTTACATAAAATTAAAACTTCATTTCCTTAGTCATACTAACCACATTTCAAGTTCTCAATAGCTACTTGTGGCTCGTGGCTACTAAAATGGAAGGATAATGAACATTTCAAACTCTCCCGTAACTACTGAAAGGTCGACTGTGCTGTTATAAAGCAGGCTCCATCTCACTGGTTTTACAGTTCTTAGCTCTCCAAAGACAGACTGTGTTTCCCGTCCTTCAGCTGCTTTAGGTCTGAGTTACTTCCTTCCCTGGTACTGAATCATCACTAACTGGGATCAAGAAAGCAAGGCAAAGACTAGGAAAATGGGATAAATTACCATAGCAATGACAGGAACAGGAATAAATAAGGCAGTCTAGGCTTTAAATTGATTGTCCAGTGAAAGCATATCCCTTTTCCCAGAAAAACACAAATACACAAAATGTGAATAAAATTTCAAGGTATTCAGATTCTCTAAACTTATCCATGTATCTCAGATTAGGAAACACGAATAGGTAACATTTCACTGGATAGCATCTTTCTTGAACCAGATATCATTTGAAAGTCTCCAGATCCCCTTAATAATCGTCAGGTTAGTGAGAGCTAAGGAAGTCTCTTTCTTCAGTCCGAATAGAATCTGAAGAAGTCATCGATACTAGATTGTCCGTTACCTGAATTCTTTCCTTGAGAGCCTTCGGATAGAAATCGTAGCCATTTTTTATGCCAATGTGATATCTGCCTGAGGGATTTGTCCAGGTCACAGGAATCTATGGGAAAAAAGAACATTTCTCACTCACTAAATGCTTCCCAATTCCAATGGTACAGTCCTGGGGGAAAATCTATCCTTGGGGCGCAACTTGGAGCAGGCCGCCTTGGAGCATATCTTTAATACTCTAAGTTGCCATTTAACATATCTCTGGCTCCTTTTGTCTCAACAGTGAGATAGCTTAACTAGAGTACTTTCATTTACACAATGCTTTACAGTTTATGCAGGGCTATCAACATCACATTAAACCGCTAGGACCTTCAGTTCCCAAGCACTCAGGACAGCTCACTCCCCCATCACCCAACTGCCCATCAACCAGGGGAGGGAAGCAACTTACAGAACTTCTCCACCCTCAGATGTCTCGCTAAGAAAAAGAACTTCACTCTCCTCCAAGATACTACAGGGATGGGCCCAGAGCCTATAAAAAGAGCTCTTTGTGTTCTTAAGAAAAAAGCTCTATAAAATCATGATAATTACATACAACATCTTATCATAGTCTTTCCTGCTCTCTCAAAGTATTTAAAAATAACACTTCAAGCTTTTAATTTACATAAAATACAAAGAGTGTGCCCAGTTTACAAATAGAGAAAGCAAAGAAGCAAAGAGAAATTAAACTTCTGGCCCAAACAGGAGGGTGGAAAAGAAAGCTGGAATCTAGTTCTATCAAGAGACAAAAACCTGGTGTAAAGGATACAGAATTTAAAGCCAGACAAACCTGGCTACGGCCCAGACTCTGCCCCTCACCAGGTGGGAGCCATGGGCTTCCACTTCCTCATGTTCAAGAGGAAGAAAATCATCTTTACTTCACAATTCCCACGAGTAAGAACTTGTGTGAATATCAACCAACTTGAAATGTCAATTAAGACCATGGGGACCCTTCACATTCTATCATCTCAGGACCCATGATCACTAAAAACAGCTTTCAAAGGTGTACAGATTATGAAGCTGAACTATCAACCACTAAAAGCTGTGGACTGACTCACAATTCTCACTTGTGCAGGATCTCTACTCGACTCGAATCCTCAAGTCCCTCTTCATCAAATTATTCCCCAGGCAGGAAGCCTGTAGAGGAAATTTTCTCACAACTAAATAGAGGAAGACAATTGTGCACAGAACTTCCAAGATCTACTGACCTTCAAAAGCCTGCACATACTGTAAAGCAATTATCCTTCAATTAAAAAAAAGTCTGCGTATCAGTAATCATTTCTGAATCAATGACGTCTAGAGTTTGTGAAATTTTAAGTATGCTGGCATACAAACTAGTGCTTTTCATTCAAAACTGACCAGCCTTCTTTAGATAATAGAGATTCTTAACTTGTTCTTGCAACACCTGTGACACACAATAGTAACGTGTTGCAACAATAAAAGAGTAAGCAATCACTAGCCTATTTAATCACAGGTGTCCCACCACCCAGGTGGCTTTGTTCCCGTATGCTCCTGACAACGTCTTTGTGCAGAGATTACGAAAAGCTGTGAAATGCCAAAGGAATAAATGAAATAACCGATCAAAGTAACTGCAAAATAATCAGGTGTTGAGACAGTCACAATCACTTAAACTACGTATGTAAAACAATAAAAATAATCGAGTAGACATAATTTGTGTTTAATTAAAGCAAGACTAAATTCCGCAGGGACCATGAACCAGATATTTCTCAAACTGCTACCATGCATTTTCTTCTCAGTACATGTGGACTAGTTACAAAAATGTAACTAAAAAAAAATAAATAAGAAAAGTTACACATAATCATGGTTCTACTAGTCAGCCTTAAGCATGTTAAAGCTAGCTCTGCTGTTTGTTCTTCAGTTGCTCAGTTGAGTCCTCTTTGCGACCCCATCAACTGCAGCACGCCAGGCCTCCCTGTCCATCACCGTCTCCTGGGGCTTGCTCAGACTCATGTCCATTGAGTCAGCGATGCCATCCAACCATCTCGTCTTCTGTCATCCCCTTTCCTCCTGCCCTCAATCTTTCCCACCATCAGGGTCTTTTCAAATGAGTCGGCTCTTCACATCAGGTGGCCAAAGTACTGGAGCTTCAGTTTCAGCTTCAGTCCTTTCAGTGAATATTCAGGGTTGATTTCCTTTAGGATGGACTGGTTTGATCTCCTTGCAGACCAAGGGACTCTCAAGAATCTTCTCCAACACCACAGTTCAAAAGCATCAGTTCTTCTGTGCTCAGCTACCTTTACTCTGAGGCCATTAGAGAATATGTCACTTACATATTTGAGTATTCCATACAAATGAAGTTATTTTGGGTCTCTCTTAAAAATCAAAGCGCTTTATTTATTTTTTACCATTTTAAGCTGCTCTCTTTAAAAGAGTTTTAATTACATAGTAACTACAGTGTGGTAAGACTGATTCTCCAGAATTTCTTTAATTACTAATTACACCTCATTTTTCTGACTCTTTTAAAGAAAGGCTGTTTAATGAATTGAAGGTTTTCTCAATGAGACAAGTGTCAGCGTGAGTTGTTGACGGTGCATGCAAGAAAATCATGTTGACTTTTTTGCCTCAAAACTGTACTTCAGACTTGTCAGCCTCATGGTCTGGTTAGACACAAGGACCCTCTCCCTTTCAGCTCTCACTGCATCTAAATTCGATGTTAAGTGTGGCTGAGGCTTTCACAGTCTCTGAACTAGCCTAAAAAGTGATGATTTGAAAAAAGACTTCAAGTTAAATGAGGTAGAACTTTAAAGGCGCTGTGCTTCCTTCCAAATGCTGCTAAAATTAGAATAAGGAAAAGGAAAAAAAACAAAAACCCTAACGACACAGAATGGGCAATGAGGCTTTAGAAGCCAAAAGTCACCACATTTTGAAGGTTGCAAAGTAAAAGCCGGCACTGAAAATTGGTGGGCAAACTGTGGACTTACTTTTAACACATGTGGTGGGACAAGTGGGTGTTCAGATGGAAAAAAAGAATACAGGGACTCCGATTTTAAAGGAAGCGTTAAATCAATTTCAGGTGAATTCTAGAACAAACAAGAAAAGAAAAATGATGGATGCTTTTAGAAAATAAAAATGGGAGAATATCCTCATGATTTTGGGTCAGGAAGGGTTTCTTTTTTTTTCTTTACTATCAAATACAAGTTTTTAAAAAATCAAAGCAGGTGATCATATTTACTCAAGACTTTTACGATTTCTTTTGCTTGTCCTTCATTTCTGCTGCTTCAGGTTTTCCTTCGAAAAGTCTGTGTTTTTTTTTTTACTATTTAAAAAAAGCGTATCTGCTGGCTATAAATACTCTTACTTTTACTTTATCTGGGAATGTCTTTATTTCACCTTTCTCCCCTGAACGTATTTTCGCTGCATACAGAATCTGAGATTGACAGATCTTTTCTTTCTGCACTGGAAAAATGTCATGCCACACCTCTCAGGCCCCTAGGGTTCTGATGAGAAGGCTGAAGTCAATCAAGTATCCTTCCCATCTATATAGTGGGTCACTTTTTCCCGGCTATTTTTGGCAATCTGATTGGACGTTTCTGGGCATGAATCCCTTTCAGTTTATCCTATTTGGGGTACACTCAACTTCTGGAATTAGTAAGTTTATATCTTTGCCAAACTTGGCAGAACTTCCCCAATTTTTTTTTTTTTTCCCAGCAGCACACTCCTTTCCCCTTTCTTAGGGTCTGATGATGCAAATATCTGACCATTCATTCATTACTGACCTGTGTACAAGTTCCTAAGCTAAGTTCGTTATTTCCCAGTGTTTCTCTTCAGTATTCAAAATGGTTATTTTCTATTGGTTGATTTTAAAGCTCGCTCAGACTCTTCTGTCATCCTTCTTTCTGCTACCGCATCCTTCCAGTCATATTGTCTTAAAAAAAATTTTCAGCTATCATAAAAATATTTCAGTTCTAGAATATCCATCTGAGTGTTTTCTACAGCTTGCACATCTTTTGCTGAGTCTATTAGTTACTGCTGTGTTATGAGTTACCACAAATGGTGTGATTTAAAAGAACACACATTTCCTGTCTTATACATTCTGTCAATCAGAAGCTGGCACCGCTGGGCTGGATCCTCCACTTGGCTTCAACCAAGGTGCTAGCCAGGGCCCTACTCTCCTCTGTGGCTGGTCTGGTGGCAGGTTTGGGGATGTTCGTTTCCCTTTGGTTTGTGAGGTTAAGGGCTGGTGCTTCTCACTCATTGTCAGCTGGAGGAAGGATCTCGTAAAACACAAAAGCCCTAACCAAAAAGGCAGAGGGCTGATTTCCAACTACAACAGATTTGATGTGCTCCGCATGAAGAGACATCACCTGGAAGGTAAAAATATGAGTACAGAGTGGGAAAAGACACCCAAAACACAGGTAACCCAAGGACAGGTCACCCCACACACAAGTAAGAAAACGACAGATGACTCAGGATTCAAAGCAACCAGCAAAGGCACGCGGAGGGGCACCTCTCAAAAGAGAAAATCCAGACGCCTAAGCAACACATGAGAAGGGGCTCAATCTTAACAGTCGTCGGAGAAGTACAAATTAAAACTACAAAGTGATACAGCTAAATTCTAATCTCTTCACAAAAGTTAAAAAGCCTGAAAACATCAACTGGTAGCAGTGCAACTACTAAAAGGCCTGCATATTCTAGTGGAAACGTAGTTTAGTACAACCAGCTGAAAAAAAACGGTGAAGGTGTCTCACCCAGTAAAGGTGTCTCTCTGACTCAGCAATTCCACTCCCAGGCACATATCCTAGAGCTACCTGCACATGGGTGCGCAGAGTATGTCTGCAAGAACGTTTTCTAAAGAACTGTGACAGTCCCAAAGCGGAACCAACTGTTCCCAGCAGAATGGACACCTCGTGGTACAACCATGTCCCAGAGACAGCAATGAAACCGAACACATCGCTGCCCCACGCAAATCACGGCTCAATCTCACGAATTGCACAAACACCCAGGAAAAGAGGACAATGAAACGACACAGGAGTGAGGCCACCCATACAAAGCCCACAAACAGGCAAAACTCACAACAGATTCCATGTATCTGCACAGAGGTGATAAAACCGTCAAGGAAAGCAAAGAACTGATTTCACAAAAGCCAAAATGCGCTGTGATCTGGAGAACACAGGGAACCCCCGAGGCAGCACTCTGTCTTACCTACAGCAGGTAAAGCGGTGTTCAGTGAAATTACTCATGCAGCTGCACATACATGCCTTGTGCACTTTTCTTCTTGCCTGCACACTTAATCGTGAAAGGCGTATGCTTCTATTCACTTTTTTGCTTTTATCTGTTCCCCTAACTACTACTGGCTGTAAGTAACCAACCACCAGTTACTCAAGACGGCTTAGCAACAGCATCCTTAGAGAATGAGAGAATGAGCATCTTCAAAGCACCTAACCAGTAGCTGATCTTATACTGGCAGAAGAGTTAGACATCAACCATCAGCAGTTTATGTGCTATTTGGAAGAAGCAGAATTAGAATACAGGTTATTTAACCAGAGCACAGTTAAGTCAAAGAAACTTGAAGACTTTACTGTGTTGCTTTCCTGACTCACAGAAGCCGTAAACGTCTGTTGCTTGAAAGCATGACGTCTCGGGGTGATCTGTGATACAGCAATAGGTAACTAACATCATACCACAGAATGTAAGGTAAAAACATAAGATGCTTTGGGGTGACAGCACAAAAAAATAAAAAGAGAAATTCAGTGAAAAGATAAAAGCTCCAACCTTGAGCACCCTTCCTGAAAGACCAACAATTTCACCGTCCTTTGGCTCCACCACCGTGGCCGTGTTCACGTCCCCGCTTCCCGTCGTGTCGATGATATCGATGATTTTCGGTTTCCCATCAGTTGTAACCTGAAGATTAAGAGACCATTAAAACATGAATTACAGAATCCAGTTTTTATCCTGAAAGAAATGCCAACTCTCAAATGTGTGTTTGTGCATGTACACATCCCCATATAGAAAAGTCTATAAAATCTGCATTCATTTAAAAAAGGGACCTGAACTATTTTAAGCCAAAAGCTTGACAAATACTCTCAGGAAAATGTAGTCATACATTCAGGTAAATACTTCCTGAGCACTTACCATAGGCCACACTCTGCTAGGGGTACAGTACAGAAAATTCTCGACCTCACAGACTTTGTGTTATATGGACTCAATAAACCAAGAAATATATAACATGTCAGTCAGTAATCACTATAACCAAGAAAATCAAGCAGGGAAGGGAGACAGGTGGTATGGGGCATTCAGTGCTAAGGAGGCTGGTTAAGAAAGGTCTCGTTGAGAACGCTAACATTTGAAGAGAGATCTGAAGAAGGTGAGTTTGGGGCTGGATGAGCACAAAGCTTGAAGGGAAAAACGCTTACTAACATTTCATTACTGGAGGCCAGCATGCAAACCTCTTAAGTCAGGTTCAGACTCACCACTCACACTTGGCCCCTGCCCAGGCCTTGCCAGCCCAGGAAGCCAACACCCACTCGGCTGCTCAAACCAGAAACGCAGGCAGGCCCTCTCGGCCTCTCTAGTTTAGTGGTCACCGCCAGCGTCCCCAGAGGTCCTTCATTCTACCTCTGAAGTGCGGTTCAGACCCACCTTCTCTGGGCGTCCTGAGCTTGTCCCCCACCGTCGCCTCCCGCCCTCCTAACGGGGCGCCGCCCCCGGGAAGGCCTCCAGGATCAACAGGAGCACCCTCCTGACCCTGACCTCTTGGCCTCCTTTCCACTCGTCGGCCACGGCCGCCACCTTCCTGCACCAGGCCCTCCTGCTGAGAACTTTCTGTCCCTTCCCCGGTCTTGTCTCAGGGACCCCGTTTTCTACAGAACGCTGCCTCTTCACAGAGACCTCCCTGCTGGCCTCGTCTAAGCGCTCATCACCCTAAACCCGATCATTGCTCCTCACGGTACCGTGGGGCCTTGCAGAACTCCGCTTGCTTCGTAATCATGCCTGCGACTCTTCCCCGATTCGCACGAGTGGAAGGGAGGCTCCACGAGGGCAAGGGCCGTGTCTGTTTTATTCCCCAAATTACTCCAAATCCGGCAGCATCTGTTAGGCACTCGAGGCTCCTGGCTTGTTGGCCAGCCTGACACGCCTTCCTCGGCGTTAGGATGGACTTTCCTCAGCTGCAGGGGGGCCCTCCGACCGCTGCAGCCCACGGTAACACTGAACACCCCACTGCCTTTATGGGGGGGAACCCTTCTGGGGCTCTCTCTGGGCTAACTTCACCAAGGGGATTTGTCACATTCAAGAGACATGCATTGAGTGAGCAGCGGGAATCAGGTCCAGAGACCCGAAAAAGGCAGAAAACAGAAGACCCCTGCCCTCACGAGAGAAAGCGGAACGGACAGCCGGTGGGAACCTGCGGGATGAGGCCGGGGGCTCAGAGCCGGCGCTGTGTGCCCACCCTGACGGGCGGGAGGGGACCCACGTGTGCCCGCGGCTGACTCATGCTCATGCGTGGCAGACACCAACACTACACTGTAAAGCAATTAGCCTCCAATTGAAAACAAGTTAATTAAAAAAGAGAGAAACAGGAATGTAAAAAAAAAAAAAATGCCTACAGGGTGCCAAGAGCCCAGCCCTCAGATTCCCCTTGCACCCGAGAATTCACCCTCTTTGGGCTGAAGTGCAGGGTCCAATCCTAGGAGTCTTTCTCCCACCACCGCCACCCCCCCCCCCCGCCCCCGCCACACACACACCCACCCACCACTGCAGCGTCCTCAGAATCCTGCAGTTAAGGTGCACCAGAGTGGAGGAGTTCACTAAGTGGAGGAAACACACACGCTTTTTTCTTTACAAGGGAAAATTAGTGGGTGGCTGGTGGATCGCAGATCTCACTTCAATCATCGACCAACCAGGCACCGAGAGTTCTGTCGGGGGCCGCACTCCTGTTATTTTTTGGTGATAAAATTCTTAAACTGGGTGATTATTTATTGGGGGCTGTCTATATTAGGAATAAGTATTCTAATACACTCAGAAGGCTCCAAATCACAATTAAAAGTCACCGCAGAAATCATATCCAACCCTGACAAGATTATGATAAGACTTAAATCAGACACTGATTTTGAAGGGACTGGCTAAATCTCTTCAAACATGAAATGAAAATACAGGAATGAAGAAAAATGTAAGAGAATCTAACAAGATAAAAACAGAAACCACTACGAAAAGTGCAAACTCTCCTATAAACTCTATGAAACTAGCTAGGATCATGTATTAAGACCATACGCAAATAATCCATTTTAAAAAGTTTTCCAAGTAAGTGTGTGATTTGAAAGCTGCATCATAGCACTAAGAATACAAACCATTTGCCTTCATTTTCTCATTCAATAAAGCAAACAACATCAGTGCCTTGAGATCAAGAATCGTAAGAGATCGCTAACAAGTCCGACACGGATCCTTCTCACTGGAGACCCCATTCATCAGTGTGTGAGCAAAGGAAGACAGCCTAACAGGATTTCGTGCTTTATTCAGCATCTGCTACTGCGATCAGCTTTACTCACTAGGACCTCTCTCTTACCCATGAAAAATTCTCATATGTATGGTTTTCTATCTGTGTACTTCTCCCTTCATCATCAGGTGAAGGGACCTACTCCACTAGAGAGAAGACGCAAGAGGGAATTTAAGGGTAGGAAGGTTTTAGAAAGGCACACCGGCTGAGGATTCTGCAAGGAGCTCTGGCAGGAGGAGAGGAAAGTGCACTGCTAACCTGAGACCGCTGTCCCTCTACTGTGAGGCCTGGACGGTCACAGGGGACTGAAGACACAGCTACGGTGACGACAGCAAAGGCGATAAGCCCTGGGAATGGAGTGGGAGACCGAGGGATGCTTCCTGGGCGATGCTGGCGGCACAGCACAGAACTTGCCCAAAGGTTCCTCCCCAACATCAAGAACCTCAGCTACTTTTTATCTCCAGTGAAACACTTACTGTGGCAAAGTTGGCGAGGGTTTACAGAAAATCAGAATCAGAGTGGGAAGTTCGCCAATTTTTCTGCACAAACTGCAGTGAAGGAGCAAGCACTCACTTGAAATTTCAGAGACGATCCTGAAAACACGCCTTTTGAGCAAAGGACTGTATGTTGCAAACAAACACTATGAAATGACTGTTATTCTAAGAACAGTGATAAAATGAGTCAGACAAACTTTGCTTCCGGAAAGCTTACAATCCAGCTGGAAAGACAAATGAGACAAGAGTACAGTGACATAGGATAACAAATAATAAAGGTGAAGGACAGTGTCCAGGAAGGGACATAAGAACACACAACCCAGCTCGGAGGAAATCAGGAAAGGCAACCTTGAAACTGGCAGCACCTACTATCAGTAACTAAACACACATCGATGATAATTTCTTCACTGTACTCTATCCTGTTGTTGTTTAGTCGCTAAGTTGTGTCTTACCGTGATCCCACAGTAGCCCACTGGCTGCTTCTGTCCATAGAATTCTCCAGGGAAGTAAGTTGCCATTTTCTCCCCCAGGGGAGGACCCAGGGATCTAACTCATGTCTCCTGCATTGGCAGGTGGATTCTTCACCACTGAGTCACCAGGGAAGCCCCCTCTATTATATTTTAGTCAATATAAAATTAGAAAGACATTTACAGGACTACTTGTAATCTCCGTCCCCAAATTATATATTTTTTTCCCATGAGGAAATTACAGATATTAAAACACATATACATTTTTTTTTTCCCATTCAACACAAGCACATTTCACAGAAAATGAATCTGGATAGGTGCTTTCGAGGAATTTTAACTTAACCAGGAAAAAGGTATGAAAAGCAAGAGACTAAAATGAAATGCTAAGTGCTACAGGAGGATATGAATAAACCGCTATAAGAGCAAAGAGGGAAAAGGAACTGTCAGCAGGGACCAGGCCCTATCCCTCTTTGAAGTCCCAGGTCCTGACACAGAGGTTGGCATATACACAAAAATACACAATACATGCAGTGGGAGATGGCGGAAGTAAATCAGCAGATATCCCCAAAGGTAACAGGTGAGGGCCCAGCCGGGGGTTACGGGATTAAATAGGCCTTTACAGGTGCCTGTAGAAGGCCTGCGGACAGATTAAACCCCATGTGTAGCGGCATGTGCTGGGGAAAGACCTGGAAGATCTGGGAAAGGGGTAGAGTGTTGTTGGTGGCAGCCAGGATTCAGGGGCGGGGGACAGAAGTGCTGAGATGCAAACCAAGGTTACGCAAGGAGCTGGAATCAGGTGGCGATGGCCGGTGCAAAGTTCAGGACTGGGGTTTTCATGTAAAGACAACTGGGAGGCCCAAATAGTTGGTTTGATATTAAGCAAGGGTGTGATAGTAGGATTTTTTCTTATTTTTTAAGGAAGGGTACTCTGGCAATGTGGATGACGAGCAGTGGTGGCCGGAAGGCCCCTGAATTCCAGGTCCTGTCCAAGCTCCGTCTCTCCTTCGTGAACTCTGGCTGGCCCCCTGATGAATCTCTGCTACCAGTTACAGTGTGCACAACTCCAGCATCTTTTAATGCAAAACCGTAGATGCCTGAATATCTGCTACGGAAAAGACTTAACCACTTATTTAATTATTACTCCTCTCATCCTGCCACCCTCTGCATTTAACAAGCCTACACGCTGTCACAAAAGAGAACTGAGCCCGAGGCCATCTCCAGAGAACGGGACTCTCCACCACATTCCTCAAAGTTCTCCTTGTGCCTCCAGTTCTCTGCTCAGACTTCACTGGCTTTTCCAATGTCCAGTTCAAGCGCCTCTTCCTATTTCACTGGCTCCTTCCACTTTATTTCTATCTACCTTCTTACCTTAATGATGCATACACAGATCTATAAAACACCTTTGTTACAGGTAAGGAGGGTAAAAAAAAAAACCTTAAAAATTCACTCACGTTTGCAAGTCACCTTACTGAATTCGTTTTGGATGGCCATATTTAGGCCAATCTCTCAAAGCTGTTAGAAGGTAAGTGTTAAGTTTTCATTTCCCTTCAAATACACTGTCATGCAAACATTTACTGTTACACGCACACACCTAAGGGCTTCCCAGGTGGTGCTAGTGGTAAAGAACCTGCCTGCCACAACAGGAGAGGTGAGAGATGAGGGTTCGATCCCTGGGTCGGGCAGGTCTCCTCGAGGAGGGCATGGCAACCCTCTCCAATATTCTTGGCTGGAGAATCCCAGGGACAGAGGAGCCTGGCGGGCTCCATGGGGTCATAAAGAGCTGGACACAGCTGAAGCAACTGAGGATACACACACCTAATGCACATTTATCCTTCAGAGAGCCGGTGGTTTAAGATCCAGCATAAACTCCCTCAAGGTTATTTAAGCCTTGCTTAAAAATATGAGTTTCTTGAACGCTTTTCTTGAGCTCTTTAAACAGTCACAGGTAACTAACCGTCTCAATTTTCAGAGCAGCTGCGGTAGGATGAGAGTCACTGCCTATACTTTATAGAGAGAGGAACGGAATGACGGGATGAGCAGGTCTGGGAGATTCTACAAAAGCGTCTTTTCCCCAGACAGTACTCCTCCAAACTCTTCTGATCCCCTTATTATCCTGACAAAAGAGCCAGTGAACCATGTCCTCCAGCTGTTCTCCTCCCACTTATCCCTATAAAAAGGAAACACACACACCACCCCGGAATGGAAACCATTACTACCCGGGAATAAAGTCTCCAGGAGGTGATGGCTGTCATTGCTCTGAGTCTCCTGAGTTATTAACACGACTGGACCACTCCAGCGCAGGAGGGAAGGCATCACTTGCTTCTCTTCCAAGGCTCCAGAGCTGCCCGGCAGGGCCAGAAGCAGGTGACTGGCACTCCAGACCGCTGCTCAAGAATTAAGGGGAGGAAGCAAGATACTCCCCGGGGGGGGGGGGGGGGGATTCTCTACCGAGCCGACCTGTTTCCTCTTCCCCTTGAATTACATCCTAACTTCCCAAATGCTTGCTATCTCGCTTATAAGAGAACACAATCAAGGATTTGAGAGGGCAGAGGCATGAGAGAATCCCTCAACTTCAGGGTTTTAAGCCATACAGGTGAAGGGTTGACAGGGAAAGAGATCAGCAATCAGCCACGTTAGACGTCGGAGAGATGGGACCTTGAGCAACGCTGAGGTTCTGCTGACTACTCGGTTTCCCTGCAAGTCTAAGGCTAAATTTACAAAAACCAAACTTTGAAAACTTTAATCAGAAGGCTTTCAACGGAGATACAACGTTTTAAAAAAATTACCTTTTTCACTAGGGTACCTTGATTCAGCGATTCCAAAGGTCAAACAAAATCGTCTTTTAAAAAAAATCACAAAGTACGTGGTCTTACATTTTGAGGTTGAAAAATTAAAAGAAAAAAAAAGCAAGCATAATTGAATGCACCCTGGAAGAGTTCGCAAAAAAAACAACAACAAACTCAATCGGCTTCTTCTCTACGTAAAAGCCTAATAAGCCCTGCGTTTCAGCTGACCCTAAACTAGTACACTGCAGAAGACGGTTTAAAAATAGCACACAGAAAACTACCGGAGGAAACAATTCCGGAAGTTGACTTATCTTCTTGAAACCGGCGGCTTTCGTTGTTTCCAGATTAAAAAAAAAGAAAAACATTCCACCCCAAATCAAATCACCCGAACGACAATGAGAAAAAACAGGAAAAAAAAAAAAAAAACCCAAACCACTTAAAGTTCTGATTTGCCCCTTCTCTGTAGCCTCCCCACCAGCATCACACCACCCTCCCCAGGATAATAAAATGGTAAATAACGGGCACTGGCCGCTTGGGTCCACGAGGCAGCCGCGGCGGCGGAGGAGGGCGCTGGGCTGGGCAGGAGGGAGCCCGCCGGCACCGGGGCCTGGCGGCGCCCAGGCTGAAGGGGGATTCCCGGGGGTGGGGGGTCGGCGTTCAGCGCCCCGAACGACAGCGCCGGGCCCCGCTGCTTTGTCTGGGCCGGCATCGGGGCCCAGCCCGGGCGCCCCGGGCCCCGCGCCTCCCAGCCCAAGGCTTCCTCCCGGCGCCCGGCTCGCCCTCGGTTGCACAGCGGGGCTCTGAGGCCCGCGTCCCCCAGCCGCCCCCGATCCCCACGCTGGGGCCCTCGGCGGCAGCCGCACCTGCATGCCCGGGGCCCCGGGGTCGACCCCCGTGTCCAGGACGGCGATGAGCACCCCTCGTCCGTCATACTCTGGGTAGCGGCACAGGAAGGCCGCGGCCCCGGTCTCCTTCTTCGGGAGGAGGCCGTGGAAAGGGAAGGGCTCCTCGGTCGCTGCGGTGGCCATGGACGCAGGCTGCAGGGTGGCGGGGAGGCAAACGGCCGGGCTGCGCGCGGACGAGCGGCGGCGCGAGGACAACCCGGGCGGCCGCGGGCCTGGGTTAGGAGGGGAGGTGCGCACGGGATGGGCGGGGCCAGCCTCCGGCCAATAGCCGAGCCGCCAGGGAGGGCCGGCCAATCCCGCGCCGCTACGTCAGAGCCGACGGCGCCGCTCTCCGGAAGCCGAGCCCGAGAGGTACCCGGGGCCGCAGAGAAGGGGGCGGAGCCTGAGGCGTGGCCGGAGGGGTTCGCGGGGCTGGAGCCCTCGCGGGGCCTTAAACCAGAGAGAAGCACGGGGCGGGGATTTTTTTTTTTAGGGGGCGGGTCGGCTTCTAAGCACAGCGTCCGCGTATCCCCGCCCCACCGCGGGGACGGAGAAGGAAGTGGGGGCTAGGTGGGGGCTTGCCCTCTGGAGGAGCGGGAAGCCCCCTTCTGACAGTCGATGGTTTCTGAACATGCAGGTGTGGATGAATGAAACTTTGTGGTCAGCTGCGGCGGAACACCCCGGGTGGACCCCGAGCAAAGGGAGTCCACGCGAGCTCGCTTAAACCCCGTAGGTGTGTCGGATATTGGCGAAAAGCCAGGAGATCAATTTTTTGATTTGGGAGAGTGGGAGTGATTTTTCTGGTTGGGAGCTCTTTGATTCAGTGGTGTCGGGCTGGTGTTCCCCTGTCTCGAAGGTGTGTCCCTTTGAAGGATGGTGATGGTGGTGGTGGGCACGGGCCAGGGCTGCAGTCTGCAGTCAACAGGAAGCGGGTTGCTGGCCATTCCATCGCCCTCGGTAGCCAGTAACATTAGCATCCCGAAATGGGCCCCTCCTATCCTCCTGTGTTACCCTGGGCTTCCGGGATTTCTGAAAAACATTTTTTTTTTTCTTACCCCCCAACGCCCCGCCGGCCCCGACTCTCTCTTTAAGTTGGTGTTCCTGGTTGATCTTCAGGGTTCGTCACTCAGCTGAAAGTGAAAGTCACTCAGTCTTGTCCACTCTTGGCGAACCATGGACTGGATCTAGCCTGCCGGGCTCCTCTGTGCATGGAATTCTCCAGGCAAGAATACTGGAGTTGGTTGCCATTCCCTTCTCCAGGGGGGGAATCTTCCCCGACCCAGGCACCGAATCTGGGTCTCCTGCATTGAAGGCGATTTCTTTACCATCTGAGCCACCAGGGAAACCCTGACAGAGCCATAATTGGCAGTTTTCCAGATTAAGAGTGGCTGCTATCAATTGCTCCATGCTGCCCCAGTGGCCCGTTAATGATTTTTCTGTCTGTATTCATGCCAGGGTAATCTCAGTCTTTGTGAGGATGTGCCAAGGATGGATGCTTTTGGCAATCTGGTCAGCCTTAAGGTCAGCTTCTCAGAACAATTTTAAACTCATAAAATATAGAGAATTACAGAAGAAATTATGTTGAAATAGCTATCAAAATATGAAAACCAACTTTGTTATACAGAAATAGTTTTGTACATGTGTGTATGTAGTTATGCTTCTTTGCATAAAGTAAACAGGAGCTAGTGCCAAATCTAATAAGTGCCCGTAATTGCACAATAGTAAAGAGCATAAATGATATTTTGAGACCTGTACTATGACAAGAAGCTGATTTTTATGGGTGACACAGGAACAAACAGTAATGCTAATATCACTCTGGTTATTACCTACATCTATAATTGAAGGACATACTTAACTAAAAGTTTAGTGGAAGTTAAGCTGTATTTATCTTTTTCTACTCGAGTTTTTGAACCCCTCAGATTCTATCATGGACTCCAGGTTATGAATGCATGGTGTCAAGGGAAATCCTAGGTACACCAGTCTCCACTTCACAGGATTGGGGGATTCTCCATGAAGTCTCAAAGATTACCGTAAAGGCTGTGCAGTTTCTTTGAATTGATTACTTGCCCGTTCATTCTACTCCATAAGTCTTAGAGAAGCACGTTCTCTTTAGTGGAGAGGAAACAGGATAGTTAACAGTTTTCCTTCCTACTCCCAACTGTGTTTATGTTACCTCAAAAGGGACTTACAGTGATTGAGAAAGAAAAGAGAAGGACAAACTCAGAAGACATTCAAGAAAAACATGTAGTGACAGAGTGGATGGAATAGCTTCCAGGTTCAACTGTTCGACTGTTGTCCAATCATTTCATTTTACAGATGAGGAGCAAAGATAGACAGGTTTACTGACTGCCACAGGTTACAAAATGAATTGATGAAAAAGCTGGATCTCTATTCTGTCTGTCTCTGATTACCACACCAGTCGAGCTCTGCTGGAGTGTCACCCAATGAATGGGTGGGGAATGAACTGTTCACTATGAAACCAAAGTGGCAGGCTTTTTATTGGATTCCTGTAACAGTGTTTAAAAATTTTCTTCTGCTTACATATCCCATAAAAATATTTTAGAAAGATTATGTACCTTCTTATATAGTTTTAATATAACTTAGAATTTGTCATCATACTGTCAAGGAATAAGGGATGTAATATCTGACATTTTATAAATATTGACTTTCTTTAAACTTCTATGTCATTCATTTAAATGTAGCTAGTTGAATGTTACTCTTTGACACTCTTGTTGTTTGACACTTAGCATTGTACGTTTATATACGTGAACATATTCCATTTAAATTCAATCAGACATTTGACATTGCTCTTTCTTGAAATTCTATCATTCTACACAGAATTTTATCCTAAGGTAATTTATATTTATAACGGAAAGTCCTATTGATCATTTATTATCTGCAACAAAAATATGTATGTTAATATTTTAAAAATTTTCCTGGGATCAAAATGTTAATATTTTTCTTTTAGATTATCTTTCAATTATTGGCAGGTTGATCAAAACAATATACATCCTAAGCTTTACTATTTGATTAAGATAAAAATTACAGAACAAAAAGAAAATTCTTATTGAAAATGCAGGTCTTAAACAGATGCATGAGATGCATGCTTTGGGGCTGTGATTAAAGATTTTGCTGATGGTTTTTCAAATCGTCCGTTTATTTGATGTCCAAGAAGCTGATTCACCGGCAGGAGATGCACCATAGTAAGATGCCTTTTTATTTTTAAAGCAGGAGACCCAGCTGTGAAACAGGTGGGAAGGCAGTATGTCCTTCCATCACAGGCACGTCTTCAAGCAGGTCAATTTGGAAAAGAGGAGATAGGACATTTAATTTAAGCCTTTGGAAACTGATTGGACTGAAGTTATCCAGGACTTTGTACCACAGTTTGAAGACCACTGCTTTTTAAAACCTCTGAAATCACTTGAGCTCAGGACGAAGTCATTTATGGTTTGTCTTGGAGCCCCAGTATTCTTCACTCTGTTTTTACCCCGGCTGCTCTCTGGATTTAATGACATGCCCAGCTAAGGCAACTCTTTCAATGCTCAGTCCGTTTGCGGAACCGGACAAACAGCTCAACGGTTCATCCATCATTGGCTCTCCGAAGGAAACAATGAAGATACAGATAAACACAACGAGGGCTTAGGAATGGGGAGGAGGAGGAAGGGGAGGACGGGACACGGCAGGGTCAGGAGGGCGAGGCCTGGTATCCGGAGTGAAGTGCCAGGCGGGACGCCCGCAGCTTCCCACGCAGCACTGTCGGAGCCGGAAGCGCTGTGCCAGGTGTCTCCAGGCCCACCTCCCTTCCGCAGCACCTGCGGGGCCGGGGGCCAGCGTGCCAAGGCAGAGGCGCGGGCAACAGCAGTCTATTCCCCTGACTCACCTGCTTTGTAACTATTGTGGCACCGTATTATTTACAGAATATCCTTTGATCAAGCATCCCAGGCCGCGCCGAGATTGGGAAAGCATCCCACGTGTCCAGATGCCGGGCTTGGCAATTCAGCGCCGTTTGCCAGCGAGGCCCCTCCTCCCGTGGGCGGCCCCCGCCCCCGAGCGATGATCCCGGGGAGAAGGGACGAGAGGGCCGCTCGGGTCCTGTGAGATGAGCAACTTCCTTGACAGCCGACTGGGGCTGGAGGACTCCCCCCCCTCCCCCCCCGGCGGCTTTGCCAAGCCTTCGCTAGGCTGCGGGGCACCCAGCGCTGGCTTTTCTCGTCTTTACTCAGGGGTCAGGCTCGCATCGCGCCCTCACGGCTCTCCCAAACCTTTGGTGGACTCTTAACCGTTTTTCCTCGCCCAGGCATTTCCCCCGGTAGCATCTTTGCTCCTTGAAGCCAGGCTTGGCATCTGCTTCTCGGAGAATGCGGATTACAACAGCTCACACCAGAGAAACGGAGATTCAGGTGCTTCAGACTTAAGCACTGCCGCCCCCCGGAGGCAAAGGCCGTCCTTGCCTCGAGTACAGGCCCACTGCCTGGACAATCTCCAGGGCACAGCCGGATGAACCAATGTGTTCCTCAAAGTTTAAGGCCCAGGTCTGTGCTTAGCTGTAAAGGAGGCTGGGAGATTAAGTTCTGACTTCTTGCATGGGCAGGCAGGACTGATAATGTGGGAAATTCTATAACCATAGAAAGGCCGTTCCAAAGATGCCTCAGTTCAAAAGATTTGCTCATCATACCAAACATTCACTATGCCAAGATGTAAATAATATCTATTCGTTTAGTCTTAAGACTTATACGATTCTAAATACTTTAAGTGATACTTGCCATCCTCTCTATTTCTATTCTTTCTACCTCCGAACTCAATTAAACAATGTAACACAGGTCCAGCTCCGAGAAACTTCAATAAGAGAAATAATAAACTAGATAATTTGGATCAAGACTCCTGCTGGGAATATTGAGGGAAAACTGGACGACATATGAAAAATACCTGCTTGTATGCCTCCGAGGGCTAGCAGTAGGGTGAAGAATTTCTGGAGTAGATATAAACCCAGAGCCTGGAGCCGAACATTTAGGACAGTCTTGCCTTTCAGGGCAAAGGGAAGCATGGGAAAAAAATCCTAGGAAAATTGAAAAGGTGAAGATCACCCCTTCCTTCTGCAGAATCAGTGCCTGTTGAGGGGGAGCATGTCAGAGGGCCGTTCATGTCTCCCCCACGCAGAAATTGGTACTGGGAGGTGGATGTGAGCTGCTGAAGCTGAAACTCCAATACCCTGGCCGCCTGATGCGAAGAGCTGACTCATTGAAATAGACCCTGATGCTGGGAAAGATTGAAGGCAGGAGAAGGAGACAACAGAGGATGAGATGGTTGATGGCATTACCGACTCAATGGACATGAGTTTGAGCAAGGTCTGGGAGATGGTGAAGGACAGGGAAGCCTGGCATGCGGCAGTCCATGGGGTCACAAAGAGTCGGACACGACTGAGAGCCTGAACTGAACTAGGGGCTGGCTTTAGGAGTCTGGAGACCTGACCTTTAGTCCTAGTTCATTGGTTTGTCATTTTAACAAGACAGTGAACCTTTCTGGACTTCAGTTTACTCGTTTGAATGGGAAAGAGTTAACGGAGGCTCCTTCCTTTGTAGTTACAGCCGGTTGGTGGGGGGCGTGGAGGGGAGATTTTGAATCAATTTCAAAACAGTACATTTTATTATCAGTTAATCTAGGAAAGTTTAAACATGTCCCCCAGGGCATGTGCTCTTAGCATACTAAGGCTAGAGTTGTCAGTTCCTGAGAAATAGAGTCAGTGTTATATAAATAGGACAAGTGTGAGTTTTTCACAGAGGAGAGAGAGGTGCCTTTGGAAGGAAATAAATACTGGGAGAGATGAGATGCATTTAACTGCAGATATTTAGTGCAGGTAAACAAGCACACGCCACAGTGTAAGTCTCCCTCCATTTTCCTCTTGTTTCTGGGACCAGAGCTGCCCTTTACCCCTCTGACCAGCTGTCGCTGGGACCAGAGAGCACCCCTTCCTTCTGCAGAATCAGTAGAAAGTGGGCAGAATAGTGAATCCATTGGCTTCCAGAGGACGTTTGGAGCCAATAGACTTAACGGACGCACAAAATACATGCAGTGGATTGGGACTGATTATTTGTGGAGATCGCGATGGTGGGTCCTCATTTAAGAAGTATGGGGCGAGCTGAGGCTTCCCTTCACACAAGGCACATGGTCCCCGCTATGTGGGCAGCAAGGATGTCCCCATGTTCTATCTGGCTGTAGCTGAAGAGACCAAGAGTCGTCCTGTGCTCAGGCGGATGAAAGAAGCAGACGGGCGTGTAGTGTGTGATGGAGGGTTGGAGCGAGGTTCTTGAAAGCTGGCTCTTGAGCCCCACTGCTGGGGGGCTGAGAACACTCCATTATCCAGGGCTGTCATATTCTCAGCAAAGCCCTAGCCCACTGAGCTGCTGCTTTTGGTTTGATTATGGTGGTCCCCCCATGTTGTTTAGTCGCTAAGTCCTGTCCAACTCTCTGTGACCTCCTGGACTGCAGCCCTCCAGGCCACCCTCCTTATGTTAAACACTTTTATTTCATAGTCTTTGGAATTTCATCTTACTTAATTGAAAGAGCTTTGCCTAGAACAGAGCATGTGGTATTTATTTTGTTCCACCCTCGTTGTTATGTGTATCAGTTAGCAAACACATTGCTCCCACTGAATCCCAGGACAGTAAATCACGCTTACGTGGACAGACATGAATTAAGTTGTGCAATGCAGGAACTACCCAAGGACAGTTCCTGCCCTCTGAGATGTCACTGCAGGAGGCATCTCAGAGCCGCAGGTCTCTCTCAACAGGACGGGCACAGGCCGGACCAGCCCAACCACTGCAGCTCTTGATATTTGCACACCTGCACGGGATTTCTGAAGTCCCATCCATCTGCCCAAACTCAGAGTGCCAGGAAAACTTGTTAGGTTCAGTATCCAATTAAAGCCCAGTCCTAATGATGGTCCCAGGGCTTCCCTGGTGCTCAGCTGGTAAAGAATCCACCTGCAATGCAGGAGACCTGAGTTCGATCCCTGGGTTGGGAAGATCCCCTGGAGGAGGGCATGGCAACCCATTCCAGTATTCTTGCCTGGACAATCCCCATGGACAGAGGAGCCTGGCGGGCTGCAGTCCATGGGGTCACAAAGAGTCAGACATGACTGAGCAGCTAAGCACAGACAGCATAATGATGAGCCCGTTTCCTGACTCGATGGAGAGAGCCCAAGAATTTGTGAATAAAAGCACTTAGAAGCTAAGGGGTCTTGCCTCTGGGGACTGGCTCTACCACTCATTAGCTTCATGACCTTTAAGAAGGCCTCAGTATCCTCAACTACAAATCTGAAGGTTTTATCAGGGTTAAATGAGAAAAAGTACCTTCCACAGAGACCATAAATAATCAAATAATCACTATTATTACAGCTGGCTCGGATGCCGTAGTGACTCAGTGTGTGGGGCCGATCATATCATTTAGCATCCCGCCACCTAAAGATAAGACTTCCAGAGAGCAGGCAAATCAATTTTTTTTTTTTTAAAAAAAGGATTATTTAGTTTGTAAGAAACGGTCTGTAAAAATCAGCTGAGGCTGGGCTTCCCTGGTGGTGCAGGGAAGATTAAGAGTCTTCCTTGCAATGCAAGGGGCACCGGTTCCATTCCTGGCCCGGGGAGATCCCACGTGCCACGGAGCTACTGAGACCTGCGTGCCTGGAGCCCATGCTCACTGAATCAAAGAAAAGCAAGAAAAGTCACGGCAAAGAGAAGCCTGCACACCGCAACGAAGCAGCAGCTAGAGAAAGCCCGCGCGCAGCAATGAAGACCCAGCTCAGCCCGAAAGAAATAACTAAATAGAAAAAAAATCAACTGAGGCATGTAGTAAAGAGACCTTAAACACCTGTTTTCTTGAGATAAATAGATCAGACAGTTTGCTCCATTGTTGGTGAAACGTAACATGGACAGATAAGTTTTGGTTTTATTTTTTTTTACTACTTCTAGAACTTAGAATTTTAAAAATTAATTCGCTTTAACCAAATACACCTCCAGTCTCAAAGAATTACAAAATGTCAGACATGACTGAGCGATTAGAAGCATGACAACATATTCACTAACTTTGCTTGTTGATGAGCATTTGGTTGTTTCCATATCCAGGCTATTATGAATAATGCTGCCAAGATCATGGGACTGTAGGTGTCTCGTCAAGATACTGATTTCAGTTCTTTGAATATATACCCAGAAGTGGGATTCCCAGAGCATCTGGTAGTTCTATTTTTAATTTTTTGAGTGACCTTCGAACTGTTTCTCATAGCAGCTGCATCGTTTAACATTCCCATCAAGAGTGTACAAGGGTTCCAATTTTGCCATATCCTTGCCAACACTTCTCTTTTTAAAATTTTTATAATAGCCTGACAGGTGTGAGGTGATACCTCATTGCACCTTTGATTACAATTAAAAGCATTGTAATTCCACTGCTCTGAAATAGACACCAATAGCCAAAATTAGACTTTTACTATGGATTAGAATTTCATATACAAACTTTTCATCTAGCATTGCATTATTCTCATTTTCAGAGTTTAAAACATTTGTATACATGATCTCTATATAGTTCCATGAATATACCAAATTTTTAAAAACATTCCCAATTTTTAACCATTTCAATTGTTTCTTAGTGATCAAATGATTGTGATATTCACAACTGAGAACTGACGATAGAAGAAAGTAAACTGCAAAGCTACACATTGTAGGAAAGCGTGCTGCAGTGGCCACAAGGGTAAAGTATGCGTTTAGTTCTACAATTAGAGTTATCCTTAACAGGGGTAAAAATGTCATATACACGCTTTAATTCTGTTTCTGTGTCTGTGTGTGTAAACTCTGGAAAATATTGCTTATCAAAACCAGTTCATTTAGGTTTATTCCCTCGGCTTTGCCTTTGCAACAGTGCCACCATCTGGTTAGAATTTGCCTTTACAGGCTGGTGTCCCACCTTGCTGGGTAACTTGTGATTCTGTTGCAGTGAGTGAACTCTGGTCAATCAGTCTCAGCAGAGCACCACCCTAAAGATGCTGGTCTGATAGGTGCTAGAGGACAAAAAGCATAGGGGATGCTAGAAACATAAAAAACTAATAAGTTATGTCAAGTATATAAAGAAAAGAAATGGAAAGCGTTAGTCACTCAGTCCTGTCTGACTCTTTGCGACCCCATGGATTGTAGCCTGCCAGGCTTCTCTGTCCATGGGATTTTTCAGGCAAGAATCCGGGAGTGGGTTTCCATTCCCTTCTCCAGGGGATTTTCCCGACCCAGGAATCAAACCCAGGTCTCCTGCATTGTAGGCGGATTCTTTACCATCTGAGCCACCAGGGAAGCAAAACCAAACTTGTAAACTTGGATTGCTCCTTTACTTCTAATTGACCCTTTCTCTTTTAGAAAGATGCAATGGAACGTTTTTTTTTTTTTTTTTTAATTTGGAGCAGAGGGGAGACACTCAGTGTCAGGAACAGCTGGACGAATCATCCTTGAACCACAGAAGGACGACTGTGCCATGATACTTGCATGTAGGACTTAGGCGCGTGTTCCTTTGTGGACTGTCATCCACAGTTCCCGTGTCATTTCCATCTTCTACAGCCCTTCATTCCTGAGGGACCACCCTCCCTGTCCCCTAGATTTGACATTTCAGTGGATTCCCCAGGATGTACAACCTTCTTCGTTGAGGAATGAGGAAGGTACCAAAACTGGCGGGGGCAGGTGGTATGCCAGACTCCTCCTGGCTGTGAGGCAAAGCCGGGCACTGCGTGCGTCAAAAGCTAGGTCATTTGCAAGAAGTCTAATACAATAGCCTCTTAGGTTTTCTGAACAATGTGTCTCGTGCACAGTAGGCACCTCATAACTATTTAGGATTAATGGCTTCTAGAACTGGCATCATGGATGTCATCTTTGCAGCCCACCATTCTGCCTACACATACATGTGTGTGCTCCGTCGTGTCCGACTCTTTTGAGACCCCATGGACTGCAGCCTGCTGGGCTCCTCTGTCATTGGAATTTTCCAGGCAAGTATACTAGAGTGGATTGCCATTTCCAGTAGTCCAGATCTCCAGGGTATCTTCCCAACCCAGGGATCAAACCCAGGCCTCTTGCATCAGCAGGCGGGTTCTTTATCACTGCTTCACCTGGGAAACACACCATTCTGGCTACAGAGATGAAAATTTTGAGACAACAAGCCATCCCTGTATTTCTAAGTATGAATCTCTCCAAGGAAACAATCTAATATCAATTTCCTACCAGAGTGCATTTTCCCATTGTTTACGCTGAATCCTGTTGAGCATAAGTACATGACGACTGCTCAGACAATTCCCTGTTGCACCCCCTCAAACGGGAAGGCATCTGTTTGGTCTCAGCTGGGAAAGCATGCTAAAAACGTCCTCACTTTGTCATTGAATCAGTTTTTTTGGAACGTGGACTCTCCAGACGAGATGCTGCTTACATTTCTTTTTTAGTAAGGTGTTTCACATTTACCGCCTATTTCTGGAGGATGCAGGGTCTTTAAATACAAGGTAAGGACTTGTTTTTGCTAGCTAAAAAATAGTCACTGTTTTAATTACAGAGTGAAATGGTCAAAGAGGAGAATTTCTTCACCAAATATCTGAAAAGATTTACTCCTGAGATAAAAATTGATGCAGACACATGGAAATATTAGCTCAGTAGAAAAATCACTTTCCACTCTAACTCAAAAAATAGGCTAACAAAGCTGAACCTCAAAGGGGGTTTTTCATAGCTGGTTTTTGACGATAAGCTGAAAATTTACTTATAAACAATGGCGGGGGCGAGTGGGATGGGAGGGTGGAGGTAGGGGTGAGGGATGGGGATTCAGGTTATATAGAAGCTTATAATAAGGGGCAGGTAGTCTGAACACCAAAAGATTACTGTTAATTAAGGAAAACCAGGAAATCTCAAGTTAAGAAATATATAGCACTGTTGTGCTATATATATGTATGGGAAGATGCAAGAATCTGGGCTTCCTGAAATCATTCGTTTAATGAGTATCTCAGCTATCTGGGACCAGCATCCTGTGATGAGATTTTTCACATGCTTCGCTCCTCCTCATAGTGGGGAGCGGTGGCAGACTGAGAGCTACCAGATCACAGGCATTGATTGTTTTTTGGCCTGGGCGGCCTGTGGGTTCAGAAATTCACATTTGGAGGGCCAGAATAGCTGATGGCTGTGGCATCCTTGTTGATTGCTATGGCAGGAAAGACTCCATTTCATAGGGCTGACATGCGGAGGCTGCCTGTGACCTCACAGCCAGCAGCTGGGCCCAGTGCTTCCTGCCGTGGGATCTTGGCGGCGTCTCTTTGAATTCACTACAACCCCATGGCTTCCACATCTGTATTCAACTCCCGCTAGGTCTTCAGGAGTGTCTCCACATTAAAAGTTCTTTGTGATTTTAACTTTTGTGTATAGTCTGAACTTCTAGTCTGAACAAAAACAATAACAGCAACTACAAAAAACAACATTTATTGAAGGCCAGGGATAATCTGCCTGCAGGAGACACAGGATACTTGGCTTTGGGTTCGGGTTCGGGTTCGATCCCTGGGTTGGGAAGATCCCCTGGAGAAGAAAATGGTAACCGACTCCAATATTCCTGCCTGGAAAATCTCATGGACAGAGAAGCCTGGTGGGCTACAGTCCATGGGGTCGCAAAGAGTCCGACACGACTGAGCATGAGGCTTCCCCGCGATTACAGACATTTTCATAAACATCTATGGATGATATATTACAAATCTCTGTATGAAGCTCAGAAAGGCAGAGCTTAAGACAACATGCCTGTTTGGCATGGATACTGGTGATTAAAAAAAAAAAAAGCCTAATGTCGGAGACGAGAGTTAAGTTTTATTTCAGCCCGTGAGACAGCATTTCAGGTAGCTCTGAGAAACTGCTCGAAGCTGCAGCAAGTTTCTGCAAGGGGAGGAGCTAGGAAATGTAGGAGTTTTGCAACAAAGGGCAGGTACTTGGGAATATCAGAAGGTACTGCTAATTAAAGAAACTGGATGTGTCCAGGGATTTAGGGCATTTCTCTGAGAAGAGGCAAGAGCCAGGGCTCTCTGAGGTCATTCCTTTGATATGCACCTCAACTCTCTGGGGCCAGTATCCTGTGTTTCCTCAGTGCTCAAAGCAGGGAGTGCCTGCACTCTGATGGCTGCTAGAAGGCAGGTGTTCTTTTCAGCCCTGAGCTCCCTCAGGGCTCAAGGTGGAGGGCTGCAAAGGCGGATGATTGTGACACCCTTGTTTACTGCTATAGCAGAAAATTCTCTATTGCTCAATACCTACATCATCGCCACTATGAAATCCTTCATGCAATGAGGCAGAGGTAATTTAGTAATTAAAGGAAGTCTAAGAACACATCCAATGCTCTTTGTAATGTCCACCTGATGAAGATGAATTTAGGACTATATGGTAAAGAATCCACCTGCCAAGCAGGAGATGCAGGCCCAATCTCTGGGTCAGGAGAAGGAAACGGCAACCCACTCCAGGATTCTTGCCTGGGAAATCCCATGGACAGAGGAGCCTGGTGGGCTACAGTCCATGGGGGCACAAAAAATCCTACACAACTTAGTGACTAACCAACAACAGACGGCAACCATGTTAGAACTAGTGAGTTCTAAGTCACCCCTTTAAACATGCTAATTTCCCCTTAAACTCATTTTGGGCTTTTTGCCTAGAGAATCCTCAGCTGTTGCTTCTGACTGTCTTGGCTCCATCCTTACCAGCCGACATCTGTCCTAAAATTGATTTACCTTCGCTTCCAGACTCGTTGGATCCCATCTTTGTGTCTCCATCACAAGCGTCCATCTGCTTGCTGTTAATCTCCTCCCCTCTCCCTTCTGCAGCTCTTTCTGCTTTTAGAGCCCTGGTATTGCAGGGCTCTTGTCATAGCCAGTTTGACCAGCCTCTTCTAGCTCTTAAGGGAAGGAAGGCACCTCGTAGGGGTAGATTCGGTTTCTGTGTCACTCAGCTTGCCTGGTGGACGTTGTCTTTGTGCAAAGTGGGATGCAGTCCTCATCTTGGATGACGTGGATTTGGTTGGAGGAGCATCAGTACATGTGTGAATTGGCAAAGGAGTTTACATGACCAGTCCCTCTGTGTGGGATTACAAAGTGGGTGTCAGGACAGGCACAGGGAGACATAAGTCAGCTGTACTTAGGGGCAAAGCATTTACAACAAAGCTCTCAAGTTGGTGGACACGTGAATCTCTAAGCATAAATCCCAGATACATCCAATGACAGAGATGAAGGTTGGTTTCAGCATCCACTGTCTCCTCTTTCTGCCCACCTGATTTACATACGCTTTTCTAACTGAATGTTAGAAGTTTGAGTTAATACGAGGAGTTCCTGAAACTGACACAGATAACAATTTGCTATTAGAGACTTTTGGCAATTAAACTACTCATGTTTTAAGATGATGCTTTCGAATTGTGGTACCGGAGAAGACTCTTGAGAATCCCGTGGACTCCAAGGAAATCAATACAGTCCACCCTAAAGGAAATTAACCCTGAATATTCATTGGAAGGACTGATGCTGAAGCTGAACTTCCAATACTTTGGCCACCTGATGAGAAGAACTGACTCAATGGGAAAGACCCTGATGCTGGGAAAGATTGAAGGTAGGAGAAGGGGAGGACAGAGGATGAGATGGTTGGATGGCATCACCGACTCAATGGACATGAATCTGAACAAACTCTGGGAGATGGTGAAGGACAGAGGAGCTTGGGGGTTGCAGTCCATGTGGTCTCAAAGAGTCAGATACAATGTAGCAACTGAATAACAAGAAGAGTCTGGGCCCCACATTCCTTTCCTTCTGCCTGTTACTTTAAGAAGAGCTCCATGGTGCAGAGATTTTGTCTACAGGCTTTCATTTCTACTACATGCAAGGGTTAATTCTTTTTTCTTTGACCGAATCTTGGGGTCACGTGGGATCTTAATTCCCCAACCAAGGATCAAATCCGTGTCGCCTACATTGGAAGCCTTAACTATTGGACCACCAGGGAAATGCCAAGGGCTAATTCTGATGGAGGTTACCCCTCCTCTGGCCTATTGTTGAGTAAGACAAGACCCCATAGCTTTTCTTAAATAATTGAAATAAGCATAGAGCATAGAGGGTTGGACCATAAAGAAAGCTGATTGCTGAAGAATTGATGCTTTTGGACTTTGGTTTGGAGAAGACTCTTCAGAGTCCCTTGGACTGCAAGGAGATCAAAGCAGTCCATCCTAAAAGAAATCAATCTTGAATATTCATTGGAAGGACTCATGCTGAAGCTGAAGCTACAATACTCTGGCCATCTGATGTGAAGAACTGACTCATTAGAAAAGACCCTGATGCTGGGAAAGATTGAAGGCAGGAGGAGAAGCGGGTGACAAAGGATGAGATGGTTGGATGGCATCACCGGCTCACTGAACATGACTTTGAGCACACTCCAGGAGTTGGTGATGGACAGGGAAGCCTGGCGTGCTGCAGTCCCTGGGGTCACAAAGAGTCGGACATGACTGAGCGACTGAACTGACAGAGCCCCTTAGGTATGCTTCACGGTTATTAATCCACAGAGAAATAAGGGCAAAAGTGACAAAAGAAAAAACTTAGAAGTTGCTAAGACTCCCCAAAGAAGTCGCCATTGATGTTCATTGGAGCAAAACACACAGTCTATTCTTTCCTTTGCTACAAACTCCTCTCCTTGTTGACAAGCTTCATACAACCTTCTTTTCTTTTTTCCTTCCAGAATTAGTGGGCTTGGGTCTCCCTTTCTTATAAAATAAGGCCAACCCTACGTCTTCACTTCTCAGTTGTTTGACTCTTGAACTTAAATGAGTCATCCTTTTAATTCTGGAGCTTTTTGATTAACCTCTTGGGGGCAGCAATCCCTCAGTTCTTTAGGATATTTCCCCAGATTAGATGATGTTAAATTTCAAGTGAATCAACACTGGCTTATTTGTTTTGTTTTTCCCATTCGAGTTTATTATGATGTCACTGTTAATTTCTGCCTCATTCCATTAACGAAAATAGCAAACCTAAGAATCAAATTCAGATGTCTTTGTAACTGAACAAATTTGCATGTTCAATGAAGAAGCAGTTGATAAATTGACTTTCAGTTTCATTTAGCTCATTTTCATCCTTCTGAAAATCTATAGGGAAAAATTAATCTTTCCCTCATTAAGCGACCCAAAGAGTTGGATTATTATTCTTGAATTGCTTTATGTGTTTGTTTCCATAGCTGATTGCAACCTCCATGAGATCAAGGACTACAAATTACAGTTTCATTTATTTTTTTTCCATTTATTTTGTAATTAGCCTGGTACTCATGAATGTATTTACGTAGGCAGTGAATAGTGAGAACGCTATTGGCTTGAATTGAATTATATTCTTTTAATGGATATTTGTGTCCATTTTAGAAAAGGCACAATGCTAGATAATTAGAACACAAAGATAAATAAGATATAACCCCCATCATTCTCAAGGACCTCACACGTCTTTACCTTTGTGTCCTAAGTCTCTGTGCTTTGTTTTGAGTAGGTAACTAGAGACACATGGTTCGCAATGGAAACGAGATGGTGAGATTTGCGGGGGCTTCCCAAGTGGTGCAGGGGTAAAGGATCCACCTGCCAGTGCAGGAGATACAAGTGATACAGGTTCAAGCCCAGGGTCAGGAAGGTATCCTGGAGAAGCAAAATGGCAATCCTCTCCAGTGTTCTCGCCTGAAAAATTCCATGGACAGAGGAGTCTGGCATGCTGAAGTCCATGGGCTCTCAGAGTTGGACACATGACTTAGCAACTGAGCAACAATAACAACACTGTAGATAGTTTCATGTGAGAAGGTGATTTAAAAACACCTTAGAGCTTATGGAGACAATATCTCAATACTGTGTCACAAAGCTCTGATAGTCATTGCATGAAAGAACCTCCCTGGTTAGTCTACAAATCTGGAACATTTCCTCTGTGCAACTGTTGACATGCTTTCATATATGATATATATATAAAGCATACACACATATATACTATATATAATATATATACACACACATCCTAAATATACATATACACACACCCATGTATACACATGTGTATACTA
>NW_024070208.1:77080411-77119849 GCF_014754425.2 Oryx dammah | reverse complement strand
ACACACACACCCTAAATATACATATACACACACCCATGTATACACATATGTATACTATATACACACACATCCTAAATATACATATACACACACCCATGTATACACAATCTATACTATATATACACACACATCCTAAATATACATATACACACACCCATGTATACACATATCTATACTATATATACACACACATCCTAAATATACATATACACACACCCATGTATACACATATGTGCTATACATAATAGGGCTTCCCCAGTGGCTCAACAGCAAAGAATCTGCCTGCAACGCAGGAGACTCAGGAGACAAGGGTTTGAACTCTGGGTTGGGAAGATCCCCTGCAGGAGAAAATGGCAACCCACTCCAGTATTTTTGCCTGGAAAATCCCATGGACAGAGGAGCCTGGTAGCTACAGTCTATGGGGTTGCAAAGAGTTGGACAGGACTGAGTATGCACAACAATTACTACTACTATATATAATATATACACTTACATAAACTATATATATACACAGTGTGTGTGTATTGTACATTATAGACGTATGTATATATGTGTATACATAGCATATACACAAATATATAAGATATATAATGCATATATACTTTGTATACATAAACAAATAGATATCTTTATATATAAGTATTATATATAGTATCTGTACAAATGTATATTATGTATGTATGTATAGAAATGTGTATGTAATTATCTGTGTATTCATATATAGAGTATGGGCTTCCCTGGGGGCTCAGACACTAAAGATTCTGCCTGCCCATGCAGGAGACCTGGGTTCAGTCCCTGGATTGGGAAGACCCCCTGGAGAAGGGAATGGCAACCCACTCCAGTATAAGAATACTGGAGAATTCCGTGGACAGAGGAGCCTGGTGGACTATATAGTCCAGGGGATCACAAAGAGTTGGACACAACTGAGCAACTTTCACTTTCACATGCATTCATCTCTAGAATATATCCATACTTGTATATGTACGTATATAGCTCCATTAGAATGTCAGTAGGACTCTACGTTCTCGTGTTGGTAAAATGGCATTTACTCTCTCACAAAGCTCTAGTGATGATGTCAGTTTTCTGCTTTGCAAATATTTCTGGAACTGTTCCTCCTACTGTTTCTGGTTAAAAATCACCTCTACTCCAAGGCTCCCTTTGGACTCTGTCCCGAAGCTGTTATGGTCTTTGTTGTCCCGCTTATTATAAAAGGAGATGGAAGAGGTGGCTACATCTCACCCAGAAATAGTGCCAGAATGCCAGGCAGCATTAACACAGAACTGAAGAGATGCGAAAGGAAACCATATTTTAGGATATTATTTTGCCTAAATTTGTTAGCAGCCCCCAATTATTCTCCATTTTTCCATAGAGGGCTTAGTTAATCACAATAATTGAGATTTTCATTTCTAGGGCAATTTAAAGTGTTTTATGAAGGTTTCACACTGACTCATTATTATTAACCTCAGGGGGCAGAGAAATGCAGAGAAAACAGTGGGCAGAGAGAGTGAGCTCTTGAGAGGCTGAGAGGCTAAACACAGGAGAATACCTGCTACTCAAGAAACAAGGCATTTAATAGAAGCCACCTCGGGAGATTCATAAACACAGAAGCTTAATACGTAACAAGCGCTGACTTGAGCTTTAAATATTAAAAGGGTAAAATTAAGACGTTTAAACACACTTCAGGTTTTAGGCTGTTTTTACACCACTTTAGGTGTACTTTCCCTTCTTAAAATATGAATTAGCTGTGCCAATATGTGAGCGACTCCCTTTTGTAATCACTGCAGGGAAAGCCTCAAAGTTAATAATACAGTTTCTATCTTATGCCACTCATCTTCCAGGCCCCCACATCCCCACTCACTCCCCTTCACCATTTTCGGGGCCTTCAACTCTATTCTTAAAGCTTCTGGGGCCATTTTTGTGTATAGTCCTAGTCAGCAGCTACAATGATTGTTGATGTTCCGCCTCTGCTTCCTAATGGAGCATGAACTATTTGGAGACAAAGACTGAACCTGATCCAACTTTCATGCCCATTATCATGAACAGTTTGCGACACATGGTGTTGAGGAAACAAAATCAAGGAAGGCATCACATGTTTTTTCCCAACTCAGTTTTCCTTTTAAAAATCTCCATGGTTGTCGCTGAAATATTGGGCTGGGCAAAATGTTCATGTGGATTTTCCATACTATCATATGGAAAAACCTGAACAGGCTTTTTGGCCAACCCAATATTTACATGTTAAACAGTACCAGGATTTCCGTGTCACTTTGGTGCTAGGCATGTGGCTAGCTCCTTCTTGTTGAATTTCCGTTCTGGCCAAGAGATGGGTTGATGGCACACAGTGCCTCTCAGGCAGTCTGCAACCCTATGGGCAGACCTATGGTGGGAAATAGGCAAGCAACGGTGTGCATGGTTTGAGATAGAAACATATTTCTCTCAGATATTCAGACAATAGAGTCTGAGTATTTCAAGCTGTTATGAGGAGATGTTATAGGGCTTCCCAGATAGCTCAGTTGGTAAAGAATCCACTGGCAATGCAGGGGACCTCAGTTCAATTCCTGGGTCAGGCAGATCCCCTGGAGAAGGGATAGGCTACCTACTCCAGTATTCTTGGGCTTCCTTTGTGGCTCAGCTGGTAAAGAATCTGCCTGCAATGTGGGGGACCTGGGTTCAATCCCTGGGTTGGGAAGATCCCCTGGAGAAGGGGAAGCTACCTACTCCAGTATTGTGGCCTAGAGGATTCCACAGTCCATGGGTCGCAGAGTCGAACATGACTGAGCAACTTTCACTTCAGCTCGTGTAGTGATGTAAACAAAATATGATTTGTTTAGTTTAGGCTGATAGTAAAGTTGTTCAGTCATGTCAGACTCTTTGCAACCCCATGGACCAGGTTCCACCAGGTTCCTCTGTCCATAGGATTTTCCAGGCAAGAATACTGGAGTGGTTTGCCATTTCCTTCTCCAGGGTATCCCAACCCAGGGATTGAAGCCGGGTCTCCCGCATTGCAGGCAGACTCTTTACCATCTTGAAGATAGCACAAATGGACAATTGAAGATAAAATCCACCTTAGGTATTGCAATGGCCAGATTTTTTTCTTTTTGTTATCAGATTATTGCCAAGTCTGTTTTTTCTTTCCTATACTGAAACAGTGGAAGCAGTTGTTTATTTGAGTCACTCAAATAATTGTCTTAGGTTTCCTTTCCTGATTGATAAGTTTCAGGGGATTAGATTCCCTTCCTATGACTAAATGATAGTCATAATGAAACCAATTTTTCAACAGAAGAACAATAAGGGCAGAACCTACAATAGATATTTCAGGAGAAAAAGGAAAGTGAAAGTGTTAGTTGCTCTGTTGTGTTTAACTCTTTTATGACCCCCTGAACTGTCCCCCGCCAGGCTACTGCCCATGGAATACTCCAGGCAAGAATACTGGAGTGGGTTGCCATTTCCTTCTCCAGAGGATCCTTCTGACCCAGGGATTGAACTCTGGTCTCCTGCATTGTAGGTGGATTCTTTACTGTCTGAGCCACCAGGGAAGCCCCTACAGTAGATATTTCAGGAGAAGGAGGAGTTGAACTCCTCCTGGTTATAAGGGTTGTGAGACTGGTCCCCACACTATTATCGCGAATGTCCTAACAGCAGGGGTTCGTTCAGGAATCTCTTTGGCTCTTCAAAGTGGTCTGAGGCTCAGGTTTGTATGAAACAGGCCCCAGCCTGGTGGGGCAGGGCGTAGGGTGGTGGTGGGGGCACTGCTGAAGGAAAAAGCTAGGGGGCTGGGGTTTGAAGCACTTCCTTTCTTGGGTGATGAGTTGAGAAAGTGACATTGACGTACACATGCTACCACGTGGGAACTAGATAGCCAGTAGGAAGCTGCTGAATATCACAGGGAGCTCAGCGCTGTGCTCTGCGATGACCTAGCCGGGTGGCATGGGGAGAGGGGCGGGGGGTCCAAGAGGCAGAGGATGTATGTATACATATAGCTGGATTCACTTTGCTGTACAGCAGAAACAAAGCAGTTATATTCCAACATAAAAAAAGACTGCCGTGAAAATGCATTTATTTTGCAAAGCTACCATTTGATTGAATTACCCATTGTGCGTGCACATCCTAGTTAAATAGAATATAGAGTGAGCTTATTTCAAAGAAATAATTTTGCAAATTTTCACTGCTTCACCCTTGAGTCATTTTGCTATTTTTCACATAAAAACATTCAATTAATTATAAGACATTTCTCCTGGGCCATTACCCTTTCAATCATTTAAAAGTATACAGGCTATAATTACATAATTATTGGCTGTTAAAATGTCAATGCTTAGTTTTTAAAATGCTAACTTAGATTTCAAAAGGAAGATATGCAACAGAAAAGTGTTTGTTGTATTTCAATTAGCACCATTACAGTAAGAGAATTTCTAGTCACATTACATAAACATCACTTTCTTTTCTCTGTTAAGGTGGAAGAAATAAGCAACTGTTCCTTCATCAATTATTCTCATAATAACTTCAACATTATTTTGCCAACAAAGGTCCGTATAGTCAAAGCTATGGTTTTTCCAGTAGTCATGTACAAATGTGAGAGCTGGACCATAAAGAAAGCTGAGCGTCAAAGAATTGATGCTTTCTAATTTTGGTGCTGGAGAAGACTCTTGAGAGTCCCTTGGACTGCAAGGAGATCAAACCAGTCAATCCTAAAGGAAGTCAACCCTGAATATTCAATGGAAGGACTGATGCTGATGCTGAAGCTCCAATACTTTGACCACCTGATGCGAAGAACTGACTCATTGGGAAAGACTGACGGTGGAAAAGATTGAAGGCAGGAGGAGAAGAGGGTGACAGAGGATGAGATGGTTGGATGGCATCACTGACTCGATGGACATGAGTTTGAGCAAATTCTGGGAGATAGTGAAGGACAGGGAAGCCTGGTGTGCTGCAGTCTGTGGGGTGGCAAAGAGTTGGACACAACTTAGCGACCAACAATAAACAGCAACTTACTTGTTAAACAACATAACAAAATGCAGGAAGCAATGAAAAAGAACTTTTATTCTGAAACAGACCTGCTTTATCTCTTGAAAACATCTATGAAAAGTTCTATACCCAGGACTTCAGAATTTCTTTCTCTCAGGGAGAGGACTTAAAATTCATTATAAAATAAGGTCCTCTCCATAATTCTGAGAGGGAGAGTGTTATTCATGCTATCTCTTAATCTGGTCTGCTAATTCTAGTAGCAGTGGGCAAGGAAAAAAAAAAAAGCTAGAATGTTGTCTTTCCTGTATCATAAGAGGAATTTGAAGGTCTAATAAATTTTACAACTTCATAAAGAGCTTGGGGAGAAGTAAGAGGTATTTTCCTGTCAGCAGCATGAGTGTTTTCTGTTTAAATAATATCCAAGGGCCGTGTGTTAATAATGGAAACCTCATTTGGGTGTCCAGGAAGACGTTGCATATTGAACTGCAGGCTGTGGATCAACCCCCGGTAGCTCAGTTGGTAAGGAATCCACCTGCAGTGCAGGAGACCCCGGTTCGATTCCTGGGTCGGGAAGATCTGCTGGAGAAGGGATAGGCTACCCACTCCAGTATTCTTGGGCTTCCCTGGTGGCTCAGCTGGTAAAGAATCTGCCTGCGGGAAATACGGGAGAACTGGGTTCAATCCTTGTGTTGGGAAGACCCCCTGGAGAAGGGAAAGGCTACCAATCCAGTATTCTGGCCTGGAGAATTCCGTGGACTGTATAGTCCACGGGGTCGCAAAGTGTCAGACAGGAGGCCTAGCGACTTTCACTTTCACTGTGGATCAAGGCAATCTTTGCTTGTTTTCATTATTCATTGTTTGCTAATGAAATCTTTTAAAAAGCAAGCATCCTTTTTTTGGGATATACTTTTAGACTTCACAAGTGGTTTAGACAGGGGCTTTTCAAAGGATGGTCTCTGAACCACCAGCAGCAGCAGCACCTGGGAACTTGTTGTTCAGTCTCTCAGTTGTGTCCGACTTGTTGTGACTGACCCCGTAGACTGCAGCAATCCAGGCCTCCCTGTCCTTCACCATCTCCCGGAGTTTGCTCAAACTTATGTCCATCGAGTCAGTGATACCATCCAACCATCGCATCCTCTATCGTCCCCTTCAATCTTTTCCAGCATCAGAGTCTTTTGCAATGAGTCGGCTCTTTGCATCAGGTGGCCAAAGTATTGGAGAACTTGTTAGAGATGCAAATATTCAGGTCTTGAATCAGACCTACTGAATCAGAAACTCAGGGGTTGGGGCAGGGCCATCTGAGGTTTAAGAAGCACTTCAGGTGATTCTGAAGGAGTTTTAGTTAAACTAAATCAGGCATTATCTACAAGAGTGGTTTTACTCTCCAACCTGTCCCTAAGACATTTAGCTATGTCTGGTGACCTTTTGGGTTGTCGCAACTTGAGGTGATGATGAGTTGGCGATGGACAGGGAGGCCTGGCCTGCTGCAGTCCATGGGATCTCAGAGTCAGATACAACTGAGCAACTGAATTGAACTGGAGGTAGGAGTGCTACTGCCATCTAGTGGTGACAGGTCAGTGCTGTGGGTCAACTTCTTACACTGTATGGGACGGTCCGGCCTGCACCAACAAACAGCACCCCAGAACTCACCCGCCCAAAGCATCCAGAGTGTCGAGACAGAGAGATTTTGCACTAAATCCTTTAGGAGGAACTTTTGAATGTCGGTAACCTGAGTCTACAGAAAGGCAGAATAAATTAGGGAATGAGCCAAAGTCTAGAATTCAGGTTCTGACCCTGTTAATTGAGTTGTGTAATTTCACGTTACATATTAAAAAGCAGAGACATTACTTTGTCAACAAAGGTCCGTCTAGTTAAGGCTATGGTTTTTCCAGTGGTCATGTATGGATGTGTGAGTTAGACTATAAAGGAAGCTGAGCACAGAAGAATTGCTTTTGAACTGTGGTGTTGGAGAAGATTCTCGAGAGACCCCTTGGACTGCAGGGAGATCCAGCCAGTCCATCCTAAAGAAGACCAGTCCTGGGTGTTCACTGGAAGGACTGATGCTGAAGCTGAAACTCCAATACTTTGGCCACCTGATGCAAAGAGCTGACTCATTTGAAAAGACCCTGATGCTGGGAAAGATTGAGGGCAGGAGGAGAAGGGTACGACAGAGGAGGAGATGGTTGGATGGCATCACCGACTCAATGGACATGAGTTTGGGTGGACTTCGGGAGTTAGTGATGGACAGGGAGGCCTGGCATGCTGTTATTCATGGGATCGTGAAGAGTCAGTCACACTCGACTGAGTGACTGAACTGAACTGAATTTCACATTGGTCTCTTTATCTCTCTGTTTCAGTAGTCTAACTTATAAAATGGGAATGATCCCCGCCTCTTGTGTGGATTACTACATCAAATGAGATAATGTGTATGAACCCACTTTGTAAACTGTCATGCTAATTAAAATGAACTGCAGAATTTTTCCAGTGGGAGAAAGACACAGACCAGAGGTGGGCGTAGGATGCTATAAAAGGTTAAAGCATCTGATTCAGCTGTCTGAAAATAGCCAGATTCCTTAGTGTAAGTGTGATTTGTGTTGGAGATTTTTTTCCCTTTGTGCTTCTTAACCCTTTCCTATAACTACTTGAGTTTAGCATTTTTTTTTTAAACTCAGTCATTGCAAGGAGATCAAACCAGTCACTCCTAAAGAAAATCAACTCTAAATATTCATTGGAAGGACTGATGCTGAAGCTGAAACTCCAATATTTTGGCCACCTGATGTGAAGAGCTGGCTCATTAGAAAAGACCCTGATGTTGGGAAAGATTGAAGGCAGGAGGAGAAGGGCACAACAGAGGACGAGATGGTTGGATGGCATCACCGATTAGATGGGCATGAGTTTGAGTAAGCTCTGGGAGTTGGTGCCGGACAGGGAAGCCTGGCATGCTGCAGTCCATGTGGTTGCAAACAGTTGGACTTGACTGAGTGACTGATCAACAACAACAACTGCGTGATAAGGAAATAACTGGTTCCTGACTTCCCTCTACAGTTCAGTTCAGTTTAGTTGCTCAGTCGTGTTCGATTCTTTGCGACCCCATGGACTGCAACAGGCCAGGCTTCCCTGTCCTTCACAATCTCCCAGAGTTTGCTCAAACTCATGTCCATCTAATCGGTGATGCCATCCAACCATCTCATCCTCTGTTGTCCCCTTCTCCTGCCTTCAATCTTTCCCAGCATCAGGGTCTTTTCCAATCAGTCAGTTCTTCACATCAGGTGGCCAAAGTATTGGAGTTTCAGCTTCAGTATCAGTCCTTCCAAAGAATATTCAGGACTGATTTCCTTTAGGATGGACTGGTTGGAACTCCTTGCAGTCCAAGGGACTCTCAAGAGTCTTCTCCAACACCACAGTTCAAAAGCATTAATTCTTTGACGCTCAGCTTTCTTTATGGTCCAACTCTCACATTCATACAGGACTACTAGAAAAACCATAACTTTGACCAGATGGACCTTTGTCAGCAAAGTAATGTCTCTGCTTTTTAATATGCTGTCTAGGTTTAGGGGTTCTCAAAGTTTTGCCTGCATTGGAATCACCAGGGGATTCTTACTTTATATCAGTAATTACACTTAAAATGAGATTTACTCTGAACAAAATTTTAAGTTGCAATTCCATACATGGTTGACTATAGCTTGTACAATGTTGTACAGCAGATTTCTAGAGTTTACATGTTTTACTGAACCGAAACATTATGTGTATTGATTAGTAATTCACATTTCTGCTCTCCCACCAACTCCCAGAAGCTACCGTTCTATTCTCTGCTTTCTATGACTTTCCTTCCTTTAGATACCTCCTGTAAGTGGCATCACGCAGAATTTGTCCTTCTTCGACTGGCTTATTTCACTGAGCATAATTCCCTCAAGTTTCACTCATGGTGTTGCATGTTGCGAGATTTCCTTCTTTTTAAAAACTGGTATTCCGTGGTATGTATATGCCACATTTTCTGAGCATTTAGGTTATTTCCAAATCTTGGCTATTATGCATAATTCTGCAATGAACATGAATGTGCTGATGACTTTTCAAAATCCTGATTCCACTGTTTTTGGATATATACCCAGGTGTGAGATTGCGGGATCCTATGTTAATTTTTTGGGTGAACTCCACACTGTTTTCCATAGTGACTTCGCCATTATATATTCCCAATAAGGCCCACAGGTTCCAATTTCTCCACTTCCTCACCAGCTGTCATAGTCTTAGCCAGAAGGCTCTTGTTAACCTGCAGATTGCTGGGCTTAATCTCTAAGAATTTCTCACTTGCTGGGACTGGGAGGGGTTTTAAGATGTTACTTTTTTTCTTTTTACTAGAATCCCAGGTAATGCTGGGATAAGAGGATGAGATGGTTGAATAGCATCACCAATTCAGTGGACATAAACTTGAGCAAACTCCAGAAGATAGTGAGGGACAGGGAGACCTGGTGCATTGCAGTCCATGGGGTCACGAAGAGTCGGACACAGCTTAGCGACTGAACAACAGGTGATGCTGCTGGACTTGCCCGGGGGACTGCACTACGGAGAACCTACCCTATTGTGAGACACTGGTGGCAGCTGCTCATTTCTAGTTGTCACTGATGAGCTTTGACGTCAAGCTTCTCTGCCAGCTGTCTCTCGACATAAGGAATAGTTTTTATTTTCTTGACAAGCGAATCCATCCCCCTTATTAATTCCTTGCCTGAAAAGACCCATTTATTTCTCTTTCCTCGTCCCAGTGATGTTAACAGTTTCAGCCATCTAGTTCTGATGATAGCTTTGGCTTGTTCTCAGCTAATTGAGGCCACTCTACTTTAGCAATCATCGTTAATGACAGAGGGTGCAGTCTAAAGACAGCCTGTCCTAATGTAGTTTAGATAAGGGGTTGTTTTGTTATTTGGCGTTTGTCTTTAATTCGGGAATTTTGGTACTATCGAACAAGCAAAAACACGAAAACGAAGGGACAGATCTGACTTGAAGTCTCTGTGTTTGAAATGCCTTTCTGCAGGCTCACAGACTATTTCCCTCAGAGTGAATTGGGGCATTTGCTTAAAAGGCCGTTTCGTAGGCCCCACTTCAGAAGTGTGCATGGCGCTGGAATATAAGTTGCTGTAGACAGACCCTGAGAAGGGTCATTCTAGACAATGACAGTGTCATCCGCAAAATGGCAGAATTGTCCCTCCAAGAATGCTGAGGAACCTGCGTGGGCACGAGGGAATGCCCTGATGGTCCATCGTTTGTCCTGGGGCTCACTCTCAGTGTGGTAGGTTCCGTGGATTCAGACACATGTGCAAAGGCGTGTATCCATCGTGATGGGATCATGCAGAACATGTTCATGGCCTTAAAAATCCTGTGTTGGTTTCATTCTTTTGTCCCTACTGTGCTGTGTAGATTATGACATAACACAAACTCGTTGAATAAATACTGGGTTGGCCAAAAAAGTTAGTTTGGGTTTTTCCATAAGACGTTATTCACTTCTTGGTCAACCCAATGTCTGCACTATATTGAAGTATGCTATGAGTTCAGTTCAGCCGCTTAGTCGCGTCCAACTCTTTGCGCGACCCCATGGACTGCAGCATGCCAGGCTTCCCTGTCCATCACCAGCTCCCAGAGCTTGCTCAAACTCATGTCCATTGAGTGGGTGATGCCATCCAACCATCTCATCCTCTGCCGTCCCCTTCTCCTCCTGCCTTCAATCTTTCCCAGCAGCAGGGTCTTTTTCAATGGCTCAGTCCTTCGCATCAGGTGGCCAAAGTATTGGCATTTCAGCTTCAGCGTCAGTCTTTCCAATGAATATTCAGGACTGATTTCCTTTAGGATTGACTGGTTGGATCTCAATATTCAGGTATATTTTTTACATGAATGGCTTTTAAATCATTGAGTTTTTCACCCAGAAAAGAGTCTTAGAGATTATTTACTTCCCTTTGTTTCTATTGTCATTGAGGTCCAAGACAGCTGGGGTGCTTGTTTAAGGTCCCACATCAAAATTTCTGTTCTAAGTTGTTTTTCTATCACTAAGGGCTTTAACAAAAAAAAATTTTTTTTTTTTCGCTAATCACTTACCTCTTTTTGTTTTCTGGCCATGGCACACTGCTCACTTCCAGTCCCCAAATGAAAGAAATATTTCCACACCCTTGCGCCTTTGCTGATGCTGTTCCTGATTCCTAAGACGGCCTTCCTTCCTCCTCCTCAGTCTTTAAACCCCAGCTCAGTAGTGACGTGCTGACCTAAACCAGTGGATCACTTAGTTTTCCTCTGAGTTCTGGCAACATTCCAAGTATAACCGGTCAAACTGTACACAAGATGCTGTCTCCTCTCATATCCTACTAACTGATGATCTAGTGATAATTTGAGGTCATGAAGCAGAAAGAGGTACAAACAATTCAGGACCCTGATGTTTATTCTGAATCCTTCTTATGTTGAATCAAAACCAAAGAATTTATCCAAAGAAAGTAGAGTGTCCCTTTGTATTGACTTGTAGTATATTCAGGCAAGGGACCTTTCTAGTCTTCCAGGCACAGTATTTTATACTGAATTCTGACCAACTAAAGCCTGCTGTTCATTTCTGATTTGGGGGCTTAGAAAGATGTCTTTCTCATATGAGTGGCAAAAGGGATGACTTACTGTTTGCTGTGAAATTTTACCTTTCATATACCGTTCATCTTTCTGCCCACACAGCTGCCCCCACAATATAACAAGATCTTGTAAATTCAAGAATTACAGCACATAAGAACTGTACACGTATGGAGTGGTTACAAGCTACCCTCTCATCAATTAGCAGACTCTCAGGAAATATCGATTGAATAACTATATCAAGGAATAAAGGAAAACAACCTGTAATTTCATATGGTTGTTGTTGTAAGTCTGACACTTTGTGACCCCATGGACTGTAGCCCGCCAGGCTCCTCTGTCCATGGAATTCTCCAGGCAAGAATGCTGGAGCGGGTTACCATGCCCTCCTCCAGGGGATCTTCCCAACCCAGGGTTCGAACTCATGTATCCTGCATTAGCAGGCAGATTCTTTACTACTTCATGGTAGTGAAATGAAAATATCTTTTCCTCTAGGCAACGAGACCCATCAATATTGTTTAATACCTTAGAAGAGGTAAAAGTTTGCCCTTCTCAAATATAAAAGTAACACTATTTGATTATAATAGCAATGAAGTTTCGAATGTCCTCTGTTTGGTCTCTACTCACAGCCTATATTAACCCAGGTTGCATATATTTCTTTATTCTTATACTAAAATTTCTTTATAGTACATGCAACATATACTTATTATGTTCTATATTTCCTTATTCTTACACTGAAATGATTGAAAAAAATTGGTGTAATTTGTATTTTTGTGTGAAAAATCAGGTTTTTGTCAGCTGGAGAAATCAGTCAGCTGGGGCCTAAGGTCATCTCACCTTTGGTGAATGAGCTGCTTATGACCCCTCGAGAGTCCTGAGCTATGTGATGCTTCCATTGGTCACACATCCTTCTGGGCCTTCTATCAGTATTAATCAATAACTGTAAAGGGTAGGTCTTGGTCTATATTAATAGAAGGCATGTAGCTTTCAGGACTACTATAAACATTTTGACATCTCTAGAATAGAGTGTATAGTCCATAAAAAAATATCTTTTGTGATACTAAAGTGTATGGAAAACTCTCAAGAAAACTTTACTGGTCATTCATTAATTTATTGATGCCAGGCAATTTTTTTCCAAAAAAAAAAAAATCTGTTTGCAAGGCTGGGGTAATGCTCTTTTCATCTTTTGATTCATCTATCCAGCCAAATATTTGTAACTTAAAAATTTCTGAGCTTGAGGAGGAAACTATAACAACAAAAATATTGGCTTCCCCAGTGGCTAAGCAGTAAAGAATCTGCCTGTGATGCAGGAGACACAGGAGAGGTGGGTTCGATCCCTGGGTTGGGAAGATTCCTTGGAGAAGGGAATGGCAACCCACTCCATTATTCTTGCCTGGAAGATGCCATGGACAGAGGAGCTGGGGGGTGTGGGGCTACAGTCCATGGGGTCACAAAAGAGTCAGTTACAACTTAGCAACTAAGCAACAACAGCAACAAAAAATAGTGACTGATCGAGGCCCTACTGGCACCTGCACTCACTGTACTGAGTGTCGTATGTGGTCTTTCATGAATACATCGTGAAGAACTGTATCGTTTTAATTCTGCTTATGGCATCCGGTCCCATCACTTCATGAGAATAGATGGGGAAACAGTGGAAACAGTGTCAGACTTTATTTTTTGGGGCTCCAAAATCACCGCAGATGGTGATTGTAGCCATGAAATTAAAAGACGCTTACTCCTTGGAAGAAAAGTTATGACCAACCTAGATAGTATATTCAAAAGCAGAGACATTACTTTGCCAACTAAGGTCCATCTAGTCAAGGCTATGTTTTTTCCTGTGGTCATGTATGGATGTGAGAGTTGGACTGTGAAGAAGGCTGAGCGCCGAAGAATTGATGCTTTTGAACTGTGGTGTTGGAGAAGACTCTTGAGAGTCCCTTGGACTGCAAGGAGATCCAACCAGTCCATTCTAAAGGAGATCAGCCCTGGGATTTCTTTGGAAGAAATGATGCTAAAGCTGAAACTCCAGTACTTTGGCCACTTCATGCGAAGAGTTGACTCATTGGAAAAGACTCTGATGCTGGGAGGGATTGGGGGCAGGAGGAGAAGGGGACGACAGAGGATGAGATGGATGGATGGCATCACGGACTCGATGGACGTGAGTCTGAGTGAACTCCGGGAGATGGTGATGGACAGGGAGGCCTGGCGTGCTGCGATTCATGGGGTCGCAAAGAGTCAGACACGACTGAGCAACTGAACTGAACTGAACTGAATCTACTTAAGAAATTAAAGTCATTGATCTGTATGCTGTTTGTAAATAGATTGAAAAGCAAACCAGATATTTGATGCTCATTTCAACCAAAGGATGGACACATTACTGAGGACCTAGGATGTATGAGGCAGGAAAGAAGGATGTGTATAATGATCATAGAGGGGTTATGCAATCTGGTTATTAAGTCGTACAACTACAAGAACACGCATGTTACAGAGTGCCTTAAAGTGCTATCAGGGTTCCCTGGTGGCTCAGATGGTAAAGCATCTGCCTGCAATGCAGTTTGATCTCTGGATCAGGAAGACCCCGTACAGAAGGAAATGGCAACCCACTCCAGTACTCTTGTCTGGAAAATCCCATGGTCAGAGGAACCTGATATATTACAATCCATGGGGTCGCAAAGAGTTGGACACAACTAAGCGCCTTCCCTTTCACTTTCTTTCACTTTAAAGTGTGATATGTGCAGTTATTGGAAGAATTCAAAGCAAGAAATATGCATCCAGGATTAGGCAACTGGATTGGCTATCCTCATTGATTTTGACAGGCAGGTGCTGAAGTCACAAAGTTGTAATGTGGCTGAGGCTTTGCTTCAGTAATCTGAGGAAAATATGAACAAGCCTCACTCTGATTTCTAGTCTGGTTCTTTGAAGCCTTACTTTTTATCCACTGGCCTACCAGGCTTGCTTTAGCATCAGACAGAAGCTGAAGACCGGAAAGAGTCCAGGTGGCAAATATTTGCTTCTAACTCACAGGGGAAAAGAAATCAACAAGAAAAGAATTTCATTTCCCTGCAGAAACACGGAGCAGCTGCTCTGTGCAGGAAGGGCAGTGGCTTCTGTAGACCATTATACACAGTGCGAGTGGTGTGCAAGCCTGAAGTTCTGGAACCTTATAATCTGTGTGTCTGTGGCTCCGATCAGCCTCCTTGCTAAATGAGTCACCAAGGAGCTGTCACGGGGGAAAGACGGAAAGATGAATCAGATAAACCTGCTCTTTTCAGAGCCTGTATTTCCACCCACAGGCGTGTCAGATGTGGCAGCCCTGCTTTCTGGAAGCTTCTTATTGGAAGGAATTCTTGCGATTCTGCAGCAGTTCATGGCACAAAGGTCACTGCAGGAGGTTTCTATTTATTTATTTGACTGTGCCACGTCTTATGCGGGATCTAGTTCCCCAACCAGGGATCAAACCTCGGCGCCAGCATTGGGGCACAGAGTCTTAGCCACTGGACCACCAGGGAAATTATTATTACTTTTCAATATAGAGGTTTTGAACAGAGTTTTGAGCCTGGACAGCCCATGTTTTCCTGGGAGATAAGATGATGTTTTTGAGAAAGTGAACGAATGAAACGAAAATACAAGTTTCCTTGCCCCTAAAGTTAGACAAATGTCACAGTCAAGTAAAACTAGTGACCGTCTTGAAACCATTTTTGCTAAAATAAGCTAAGTGGATTACAAACATTTTTATATTCTCTTTTCTCATGGTAATCTGATTTATTATGCCCAGTGAAAAGAAGTCTCTTCAAATCCTAATATATTCCAAATTTGCTCATTACAAAAATGTTCTTCTCTTTGTTGACTGGTTTTTATTTCATTATTACATTATCCATCAGAGATTAGTGAAAGCCTGCTACGTGCGTGCACACCCAGTCTCTTCAGTCGTGTCCAACTCTTTGTGACCCCATGGGCTGTAGCCCATCAGGCTCCTCTGTCTGTGGGGGTCTCTGGGCAAGAATACTGGAGTGGGTTGCTGTTGGGGGCCAGCGTGAGGAACTCCGCCCATGGCAAAGGTCATGAGGAAGGAGGCTTGGCATACGCAAAGGCGTGATCAATCCTCAGGAAACCCCCTGTTCCTGAGCATCTACCCCCAAACCAGAGTCTGTTTTATGCTCTCGAATTCCCTGGATCCACCAGGGCTGGACCCCGGCAGGTTGCCATGCCCTCCTCCAGGAGATCTTCCCAACCCAGGGACTGAACCCGAGTCTTTTACATCTCCTGCATTTGCAGGCAAATTCTTTACCGTTAGCATCACCTGGGAAGTGCTGAAACCCTGCTACTTAGATAAAAGTTTAAATCATTTTTATTTCCTGTAAGTTTAATTTTGTAACAAATTCTGATATGATGTGATTCCTTTTGCAAATAGTTTCAAACTATTCTGTGGCAGAAGATATATATTATATAATATTATGTGAAATAATATGTAATAAAAATCTATATATTTAAAGATCTGAGTGCGTGCGTGTAAAGTCCATTCTAGTCGTGTCCAACTCTGTGTGACCCCGTGGACTGTAGCCCACCAGCTTCCTCTGTCCATGGGATTCTTCAGGCAAGAACCCGGGAGTGGGCTGCCATGCCCTTCTCCAGGAGAATCTTCCTAACCAGGGGTCAAACCTGAGTCTTTTAAGTCTCTTAAGTTGGCAGGTAGGTTCTTTACCACACTAGTGCCACCTGGGAAGTCCAAAGGTCTGAGCAGCTCCTGCATATTCATAGATACATGACTGTTAACCTGAGGTCTGTGATCACCTGCAATTTGGGGCATAATTTTGTGTGAATGTATTATTTCCTGAAAATTAGGCCCAGAGCTTTCATCGTCTCCCTAAAAGGCTCTGTGGTTCAAAAAAGATTATAACTTCCTGTATTAAATGAATAATACACCTTAGTTTATATATTGACAGTGTTTAAATGCCTTGAGACCCACAAGACAATGCTACTAGGGATTATTGTAATTAAGAAAAATGTATTTTTCCTGGTACTGAAACAAGAGTGTCTTTCCCTGAAGTCTGCATTGCAATAAGCACGTATACCATAAAGAAGCCTTTCTGGACATTTTCATCCTTTTCTTCCTCCGGTTATGGTACCTCTGTACGTTCTTGATGTGTGGCTGGTGTTTCATCGGTTAGGACTTTCATCTAGAACAGGCAGGGGTTGAATGCACACATTTCATATCTTTGACTCCACAATTTCCTGGTAGATTCTTTGTTATTTAAGTGTATTAAATAATACAGTCATAGATCTCTGGAAAATTTGTCAGAAATAGATGTAATTTGTCAGAGTGTAGATGTAATTTGCCTGGTTCTGTCAGTTACATTGCCAGGACTGGAAGACTGGCTATTTTTTTCCCCCCTCAAAATAGGTTTTCTTAATACATAGACTATAGAAGTGATTTTTCTGAAAAACATTTTTCCCCGCAAGAGAGTTTCTTAGTAGAGTAGACATTTGTAGAATATGCTGATTCATTCTGACATTTAAAAGGAGTCAGAGGGAAGTAAAATTTCTTTGTTTCAAAGCGTTGAAAGTCTCAGCTGTTTAGTTGCTCAAAATTCGAGTTCCTAGTGTATCAGGCACTGTAATAGGCACTGTTCTAGTCTAGTGGAAATTAAAAGGCTTCATAGTCCAAAGCATTCATTTATACGTGAATAAACCACACCTATTCTGATGGCTCCTGTATTAGCCAAGGGAATCAGAAACCACCAATCTGATCTTCTTTTATCTGGGTCCCTCGGTACGATAGGTCTGAAGACTCACTCCCAGGCACTTATGGAACAAGGAGAAAGGTCCCGAGGTTCTGCTGTGGTAACAGTGGAGCAGGCGCCACTCAGGCCAGCCCATAACCCCGATCCTTTGCTGTAAAGCAGGGTACTCTCATTTGCCGGGAAGCCTCCCCTTTTCAGGGTCCAAGCCGTTCAGGTGGCTACAATGGACCTAGCTCCACACCTCCTTCACCCCAGCCCTACTGTGATGCAAGTGAAAGCAAAGTCAGAAACTAACACTTAAAATACTGTTCATCTGGAGTTGAGGGTACTGGTTACTGGAGTTTCTAAGTTCAACTCAATGAAAAAAGTGTCAAAACATATCATATGTAACTAGAGATGTTAGGAGGCTTATTTTGGAAAACATTGAGGCTTATCAAGTATGTGTGTGTGTGTGTGTGTGCATGTGCGTGTGTGTGCGTGTGTGTGTGTGTGTGTGTGCGTGTGCCTGCTCAATTGTGTCGGCTCTTAGTGAACCCATGGATGGTAGCCCACCAGGCTCCTTTGTCCACAGGATCTCCCAGGCAAGAATCCTGGAGTCGGTTGCCATTTCCTTCTCCAGGGATCTTCCTGACCCAGAAATTGAACCTGCGTCCCTTGCATCTCCTGCACTGGCAGGCGGGTTCTTTCCCACTGTGCTAACAGGGTAGCCCACACGGCATACTCATGGCATTCAATATATTGTAATTAGAGTTTATCCCATAGACCCAACAGTCATGGTTCTTTATAGGATAAGGAAAAAACACCTTTTAAAAGTGTATTTATGCATCATAAATTAAAACTGAAACTGGAAAGGCAGAGCAGACTGGTACTGGACTGGTACTTAAGAGGATCATTACAAGTAAAGCATAATTTGGACATCATTAAAAACACATCTTTTTTGACTTTCCTGGCAGTCCAGTGGTCAGGACTCTGCACTTGCACTGCTGGGGGCCCAGGTTCAATCTGTAGGCAGGGAACGAAGATCCACAATCCACGTGGCTCGGCCAAAAAAACAAAACAACAACCCCTACTCCCTTTTCGTGGCTTTTTAAGGTTAGCTTTGATTTTCTATCTTGCTTGGAGCTAATAATTAATAGTAGCACTAAAACAAAACTTATTTTGGGGGGGTTGACTAATATAAATGTCTTTCTAGAAACTTTGGAATTCAGTTAGATGCAAACGAAATGAGTTTTTATAACTACAGCTCAACCAGTAAATAAGAACATTTGCAGAAACATCATTGTAAGTATTTTTTAAACAAGCTATACACACTAGGAAAGTAAAATTGCATAAATATATGCTAGGAAAACAAAAGAAGTAGCTCATGGTGCTCTTAAATTCTAGTAAAAGGCTTTGAGTAAATTGCGTTCTATTTGCTTTATAATGGGAAAACTCAGAGCAAGTTAAACTAGTTGCATGACTAATGACATAAACAGTTGACATTATTCTGGCTGAATTCTGTCTAATCATGACTAACTCAGACATATTATCTGACTGTTTGTTGTTTTTTTTTTTTACCAGCAAGAAGAAATTAGTAGTAATTGTTGGGATTTACTAAAAGTACAGCTCTGTTTGATCTCTCCAAGATTGTGATTGTGGCGTGGGCTCTCTAGCTGTGGTGAGTGGCGTTAATTGCCACAGCATAGTGGGATCTTAGTTCCCAAGCAGGGATTGAACCCCATCCCCTGTGCTGCAAAGCAGACTCTTAACCTCTGGACCACCAGGGAAGTCTCCATTCCTCCTTCTCTCGTTTCATCTCCTCTTTCTTCTCTCCCCCTCCTCCTCCTCCCCCTCCATATTCTCTCCGCCTCTTCTTCCTCCTCTTTCTCATCATCAGTATGCTAATAATCTAATTTTATCCAAGAGAGGTGGTTTCATGCAATTAAATATGTACCTGAATTCCATCTTTTCCAAAATGCAGCACCCTTAGTTAATCCCAATACAAGGCTCAGTAGGTACTGAGCAAACACTAGTTACTGACTGGTAAGAATAGAGATAGAACCCTGGGTTTTTATTTTAATTTTTTATGGAAGCATAATTGACTATAACGTGTTAACTTCTGGGATACAGCAAAGTGATTCAGTAACACACACACACACACACACACACATATATATATTCTTTTCCATTATGGTTTACTGTGAGATATCAAATATAGTTTCCTGTGCTATACAGTAAGACCTTGTTGTTAATCTATTTTATACATGGTAGTTTGTGGGTGCGTGTGCTAAGTCGTTTCAGTTGTGTCCAGTTCTTTGTGACCCGATGGACTGCAGCCGGCCAGGCTCCTGTGTCCATGGGACTCTCCAGGCAAGGAGACTGCAGTGGGTTGCCATGCCCTCCTCAGTTTGTATCTGCTAATCCCAAGATCCTAATTTATCCTTCCCCCATCCTCTTTTTCTTTGGTAACTGTTAAGTTTGTTTCCTATGTCTGTGACTATTTCTATTTCGTAAATAAGTTCCTTTGTATCATATTTTAGATTCCACAAATAAGTGATATCGCGTTATATTTGTTTTCCTCTGACTTACTCCGCTTAGCATGGTAATCCCTAGATTCATTCATGTTGCTGCAAATGACATTTCATTCTTTTTATGGCTGAGTAGTGAGAACCTTAACTTTGATGGATAATATGCCCGTTTTCCTTTTCAGTTGACATTTAGCTGCACTGCTTCGGCTGAGCTAACACAGGACTATGTCTTAGGATCAGCTGCACGGGTGAGTGACCAGTGAACAAGTGTTTGTTAGTCGCTCAGTCGTGTCCGACCCTTTGCGACCCCATGGACTGTAGCCTGCCAGGCTCCTCTATCCTTGGGATTCTCCAGGCAAGAACACTGGAGTGGGTTGCCATGCCCTCGTCCAGGGGATCTTCCCAACCCAGGGACTGAACCTGTGGCCCCTCTGTCTCTTGCATTGCAGGTGGGTTCTTTACCTGCTGAGCCGTGAAAGGAATGGCCAGTGAGGTTGCACTGAGCTCCTCAATTAGAAGAACTTTGTGTTTGGGATATAACGCTCAGTAATTGCAGTCTTGCAATTCTTAATACTTTTTCTTTGAACTTGTAAAGAAGTCTGTAAGTGTGTGCAGGGGGCTTCAAGCCTGCTTCACACGTGGTTCTGCCTCCCTTCGCCTCCTTCCCTCTTCCTGTGATGGGTTCTTGGCTCCCTGATGTCTGCACTGTCCCTGGAGGAAGGCCCTGTTTGGCCATCGTTTTCTCCCTGACTGGGGACCTGGATGTGGGCCCCTGGGTGGACGATGTCTGTCCACGACTGTCCACGCCCAGGGAGTCTTGGATGCAAGGAGCAGAAGCACCAGGGGCTCTGGCCCATACCCCTCCAGGTACTGCCCACATCCTGATGCAGGAACCGATGGGGAGGTTGCCGTTCCTGAGGGTCGGTGGACTGCTGTGGGAGACGCAGAGGGCCTGGTGGGAGGAGGAGATCGATTCCCCCATCCAGCTGGGACTCGTCGCTTTCAATGTGCCCTGGAGCTGATGGACTATGTAGTGGCTTCTGGTTCCAGGGTCATTATTAGTGTGCTCTGTCCTGAGGATCCTGGTTACACAGCCACATCTCTGGATGAAACCATAACCATAAACTATGATGGTGGATTAGGCACTCAACTGTGTGACCCTATGGACTATAGCCTGCTGGGCTCCTCTGTCCATGGAATACCCCAGGCAAGAATCCTGGAGTGGGTTGCCATTTCCTTCTCCAGGAGAACTGTAAACTACACTGAGAGTATTAAAACTTATGCTTTCCTAATCCAGCTAAGCATTCAGTAATAAATGCTTTTTTCATAATCTCTATCATCGTGGCTTTTTGTGAGATATTGAATATAGCTTCCTGTGCTATACAGTAGGACCTTACTGTTTATTTTATATATTTTAGCTTGCATCTGCTAATCCCAAAGTCCTAATTGATCCTTTGCCCACCTTATTTCTTTTTTGGTAACCTTAAATTTGTTTCCTGTGTCTGTGAATCTGTTTCTGTTTTGTAAATAAATTCGTTTATATCATATTTTAGATTCTGTTTGGCTAAATAGTGACTCCTAATATTAAGAGACCACCCTGGAAGAGTTGTTTTTTTTTTTCTAAGTTTGACTACTTTCATTTCATATCCACTATAAGCCCTGTTTACAGGGAGCTCAACATTGTGCTCTGTGGCAACCTAGAGAGGTGGGATGGTGGGAGGTAGGAGAGTTTCAGGAGGGAGGGGACAGATATATACCTTTGACTGACTCACGTTAATGTATGGCAGAAACCAATACAACTTTGTAAAGCAATTATCCTCCAATTAAAAATAAAGAAATAAATCTTGTTTGACCTTCACTAACACTATTTTTGTGAGGTCCAAATACCTGAGTATCTTTATAAAGCTTGTTAAGCTGAAAAATACATGGGGCTAAGTCAAGGCTATGGTTTTTCCTGTGGTCATGTATGGATGTGAGAGTTGGACTGTGAAGAAGGCTGAGTGCCGAAGAATTGATGCTTTTGAACTGTGGTGTTGGAGAAGACTCTTGAGAGTCCCTTGGACTGCAAGGAGATCCAACCAGTCCATTCTGAAGGAGATCAGCCCTGGGATTTCTTTGGAAGAAATGATGCTAAAGCTGAAGCTCCAGTACTTTGGCCACCTCATGCGAAGAGTTGACTCATTGGAAAAGACTCTGATGCTGGGAGGGATTGGGGGCAGGAGGAGAAGGGGACGACCGAGGATGAGATGGCTGGATGGCATTGCTGACTCGATGGACGTGAGTTTGTGTGAACTCCGAGAGATGGTGATGGACAGGGAGGCCTGGCGTGCTGTGATTCATGGGGTCGCAGAGAGTTGGACACGACTGAGTGACTGGACTGAACTGAACTGAAGTGACATGGATTAGACAAGAGGGGACAGAAAAAAAAAAGAAAAAAAAACAAGGAAAAAAAAAGAAAAAGGAAAGAAAACAAGAAAGAGGAGAAAGAGGTGCAAAGGGATTAAAAGTCGAGGAATAAAGGAATGACGTTAGCAAGATGGCAGTGTCGGAAGTTCCGGCTGTCAGACCCCAGGGCCACCAGGTGGGGAGAAGCAGGGAGAAGCTGTCAGTGCTCGCTGCGGCACTGTTTCCAATAGTCAAGACCTGGAAGGGGCCGTCGGCAGGGGAGTGGACAAGGAAGTGGTACCTATGTACAATGGGATGTTACTCAGGCGTTAAAAAGAATGGGATGATGCCGTTGGCAGCAACACGGATGGACTTGGGACACTCTCTAACGTCACACTGGGTTAAGCAAGTCAGACAGAGAAGGAAAAGTGTCTCATGACATCCCTTATATATGGAATCTAAAAAGAAATGATACAACTGAACTTACAGAATGGAGACTCACAGGCTTAGAGAACGAACTTGCTGTCGGGGGTGGGGAGGAAGGATGCGGGGAAGGGATAATGTGGGAGTTTGGGAGCGACATGTACAGACAGATATCATATAAGAAACAAATCGCCAGTCTAGGTTTGATGCAGGATACAGGATGCTTGGGGCTGGTGCACTGGGATGACCCAGAGAGATAGTATGGGGAGGGAGGTGGGAGGGGGGTTCAGGACTGGGAACACATGTACACCCGTGGTGGATTCATGTTGATGTATGGCAAAACCAATACAGTATTGTAAAGTAAAATAAAAATAAATAAATAAAATGGATAACCCACAAAGATCTTCTGTGTAGCACAGGGAACTCTGCTCTGTGGCAGCCTGGATGGGAGGGGAGTTTGGGGGAGATTAAACGCCTGTATATGCTTCGCTGAATCCCTTCGCTGTTCACTTGAAACTATCACAACATTGTTAATCAAATGTCAGTTCAGTTCAGTTCAGTCGCTCAGTCGTGTCCGACTCTTTGCGACCCCATGAATCGCAGCACGCCAGGCCTCCCTGTCCATCACCAACTCCCGGAGTTCACTCAGATTCATATCCATCGAGTCAGTGATGCTGTCCAGCCATCTCATCCTGGGTCGACCCTTTCTCCTCCTGCCCCCAATCCCTTCCAGCATCAGAGTCTTTTCCAATGAGTCAACTCTTTGCGTGAGGTGGCCAAAGTACTGAAGTTTCAGCTTTAGCATCATTTCTTCCAAAGAAATCCCAGGGCTGATCTCCTTCAGAATGGACTGGTTGGATCTCCTTGCAGTCCAAGGGACTCTCAAGAGTCTTCTCCAACACCACAGTTCAAAAGCATCAATTTTTCGGCACTCAGCCTTCTTCACAGTCCAACTCTCACATCCATACATGACTACTGGAAAAACTATAGCCTTGACTAGACGGACCTTAGTCGGCAAAGTAATGTCTCTGCTTTTGAATATGCTATCTAGGTTGATCATAGCTTTCCTTCCAAGGAGTAAGTGTCTTTTAATTTCATGGCTGCAGTCACCATCTGCAGTGATTTTGGAGCCCCCAAAAATAAAGTCTGACACTGCTTCCACTGTTTCCCCATCTATTTCCCATGAAGTGATGGGACCGGATGCCATAATCTTCGTTTTCCGAATATTGAGCTTTAAGCCAACTTTTTCACTCTCCTCTTTCACTTTCATCAAGAGACTTTTTAGCTCCTCTTCACTTTCTGCCATAAGGGTGGTGTCATCTGCATATCTGAGGTTATTGATATTAATCTCGGCAGTCTTGATTGTGTTTCTTCCAGTCCAGCATTCCTCATGATGTACTCTGCATATAAGTTAAATAAGCAGGGTGACAATATACAGCCTTGACCTACTCCTTTTCCTATTTGGAACAAGTCTGTTGTTCCATGTCCGGTTCTAACTGTTGCTTCCTGACCTGCATACAGATTCTCAAGAGGCAGGTCAAGGTGGTCTGGTATTCCCATCTCTTGAAGAATTTTCCACAGTTTATTGTGATCCACAGAGTCAAAGGCTTTGGCATAGTCAATAAAGCAGAAATAGATGTTTTCCTGGAAGTCTCTTGCTTTTTCCAATCACCTATGCCCCGATACAAAATAAAACGTTTTTTAAAAAAGAGAAAAGAAAATGGCTGGAGGTAATTCTATTAAATATAACCAGGTCTGTTGAAAATGTACTATGTCTGGCACTGTCTGGATATATAGCTTGTATGAACACATTTAATACTCATCAGAACCATGAGGGAAAAGCCATTATTATTCCAGTATTGTGGTAGGAAACTCCAAGAGGCTCAGAGAGGTTAGATGATGTATTCTAGGCTATACAGCAGTTTCATAGGTGACTCAAGTGGTAAAGAATCTGTCTGCCAGCACAGGAGATGTGGGCAAGAGACTCAGACTCAATCCCTGGGTTGGGGAGATTCCTGGAGAAGAAAATGACAACCCATTCTTACCTAGACAATTCTGTGGACAGAGAAACCTGGTGGGCCACAGTCCACGGGGTTGCAAAGAGTTAGACATGACTTTGAGACTGAACATACACTCACACAGAAGCTACACAGCCCAGAGATAGCAGAACAAGAATCTAATGCAGGCGCTTGGTCTAGAGACCAGGTTCCTAATTAGTATTCCATAGGTGAGCTGTTTGGAGTCTGAGATTGTATTTGGGCTGCCCATGGATGAATAGTGAAATTACAGAGATCAGCTTCAATAATAAGAGCAACATTTTAGTTTTCATTTCCTTTGCTGACAGAAAAATAGCTGGAGGATTCAGGGAGGGAAAAAAAAAAAAAGGCATGAAATGAAAACACCAAAGAACTTTTTGATCTGATAGTACCTTACATTTGTACATAACATTTTGTACTTTGCAAAGCGTTTTCAGGGGTACTGTCTCATTGATTTTGCAAAATGACTTGGCAAGACAAGTATTATTGTCCCCACTTTACACAGATGAGAAAATGGAAGCTTGGAGAGATTAAGTGGTCTCCAAGCCCAGATAGCTTATAAAATGGAGATTCAAGTCTTCAGCCTTCTTTCCACTAAGGATTAATTACCAGGAGGGAAATTGTGAAGAATGAAATATATTCTAATCTCCATTGAAATAGTTCATTACAGAGAGTTTTCTTCTTGCTGAAATCACTTTCAAATGGCTGCTGTGTCGAGGGCACTTTATTACTGGAAATTGTAATAAGCCAAAATAATGAAAAATTGCAATGTATAAGAAGGAAGCTCGTGGATCAGAGACAGAATTTAATCCAATTTGTTAATCAGAAAAGCCATCTGGATATTGGTGTTTGTTATTTTACTTCTTTTCTGGGCAGCTCTTGCTAAATTGACTTAATTTTTTAATTAAAAAAGTTTTAAAACATTTTAAAATTAATTTTTATTGGAGTATAGTTGCTTTACAATGTTATGATAGTTCCTGCTGTAGAGCAAAATGAATCAGCTATACAGATATATATATTCCCTCCCTTTTGGGTTTCCTTCCCATTCGGGTCACCACAGGACATTAAGTAGATTTCCCTATGCTATGTGGGAGGTTCTCATTAGTTATCTATGTTATACCTAGTATCAACAGTGTGTCAGTCTCAATATCCCAATTCCTTCCCTCCCCTTTTCCCCTTGGTATCCATATATATGTTCTGCTAAATTGACTTTAAACAGTGGTCTCCCAGTATGTTTTGTTCTTGAGCCAGCATTTAATAAACTGTATTTGGGATTGGGCTTTGGTTTTGAATTTTAAAGAGGGAGAGAAGGGGAGGCGAAAGGGTGACTCATTTTCCAGAATTATACACGTTGAAGAGAGCAGCCTAAAGGAGTGTACCATTCCTGACATTTGCAGCGGGCGCCGAAGGAAAGGACGCTTGGTGTATACCAGCCAGCACCACCACTCTCTCTTCCCCTGACTAGAGACGGGCTCTTTTTGATGTGCATTTCTGCAGAAGTTACACTTTTGTGGCCCTCAGACTCTCAGCAAGCATGTCTAGAAACAGTATTGAGACTGAAACTTGGTATTTGTTTTCCTGAGAGCCCTACACAATAGGACACAATTAAGCGATGATGCAAAACTGAAGATGACAAGGTGGTGAAGTTACTGTCATGGTTTTTTCCTCCGTCAACATGAAGCTGAACTAGCATCCTTGAATCAGACGTAGAGTGGTTAAGTGCAGAGGATCTGAGAAAGCTGAGGAAGACATTAACTGATTAAAGAACGTACCATGCTCTGTGTGGAGCTGGGACCACAGTGGGGAAGGAGACACAGCCCTTATCCACAAGAAGTTTCCACCTTAATGGGAAAGATTTCCAGTAGTCAATCATGGATATGAGAGTTGGACCATAAGGAAGGCTGAGTGTCGAAAAACTGATGCTTTTGAAATGTGGTGCTGGAAAAGACTCTTGAGAATCCCTTGGACTGCAAGGAGATCCAACCAGTCCACCCTAAAGGAAATCAACCTTGAATATTCATTGGAAGGACTGATGCTGAAGCTGAAGATTCAATGCTTTGGCCACCTGATGGGAAGAGCTGACTCCCTGGAAAAGACCCTGATGCTGGGAAGGATTGAGGACGGGAGGAGAAGGGGCGACAGAGGGTGAGATGATTGGAAGCCTGGCGTGCTGCAGTCCATGGGGTCTCAAAGAGCTGGACATGACTTAGCAACTGAACAACAATACAGTTATATGAGGAAGTGCCTGTTAAGTCGACCAGCCACCGGTTCTCTTGCCTTATCATTGTCCCTCTAGTTGACCCATCAGGTGATTGGAGAGCCCTCAATGTATAAGGCTGGGGAACATGACTTTAAGTTAAAAGCTCAGCATTACATGTGCCTTGACATGTGGGAAAACCTTGAATGGTTTAAGTTTCCCTTCTCCGCTCCTGAGGATGGGGCAAACAACTTCACTTATTGAGGGTACTAGGCACAGGGCCGTTCACCACTGAGGAGTGGGTTTCTGACTGCCCCTGGAATTATTCAAACAGGCCAATCACATCCTCCCACCAGGAACCACGGGTCATCCACTCTCTTGTTACTGCAAAACCTGCCTCTGCCAGCCTTTGGTTGACCACCCTATTCCAGAGCACACCTCCCACCCCACCAGCTGGCCCTGCATGGCACAGTGTCCTTTTGTCCTGAGCTGGGTGTCCCTGTGACTCATAACCCCTGTTAGTTATGTCCAGCTGGGGTGCTGCAGGTTGGACTGAAATCTCAAGGTGGGAATCCCTCCCTCACCAACGGAGTCAAGACATGGCCATCAAAACAAAGGTACTTGGACACTGAGTTCCCACTTGGTTTCTTATTATCCATCCACTAACTGTGGGAAGTTGAGCAGTGAAATGGTTGATATGAATGTTAACTACTCTTTTTTAAAAGATATGTTGCAATGTTAATGTTTTAAGTTTAACTTTCATATTGGAGTACAATTGATTAGGGCTTCCCAGGATGTGCTGGTGGTAAAGAACCCACCTGCCAATGCAGGAGACACAAGAGATGCACGTTCAATCCCTGGGTCGGGAAGATCCCCTGGAGAAGGGCATGGCAGCCCACTCCAGTATTCTTGCCTGGAGGATCCCATGGACAGAGGAGCCTGGTGGGCTACAGTCCCAAGTCCACAGGGTTGCAAAGAGTCAGACATGACTGAAGTGACTTAGTATGCACACACACTTGATTAGCAATGTTGTATTAGTTTCAGTTATACAGAAAAGTGATTCAGCTATACAGAAAAGTGATTCAGTTATACGCACCTATTTTTTTTCAAATTCTTTTTCCATTAAGGTTAGTACAGAGTATTGAGCAGAGTTCCCTGTGCTATACAGCAAGTCCTTGTTGGTTATTTGTTTAAAATATAGCAGTGTGTACACGCCGACTACTCTTTAAAGTAGTTGACAATGAACTCAGAAAGATGGACACTAAATGCTGCTGTACACCTTCCCTCAAAGCCTTATCTTCATGGACTCAGAAATAGCTCAACAGCGGTGAAACTGTTTTTGTCGATTAGTGTTATCAGTCTGAGCTATAAACTGATAGAATTTGGAGACGTTAAAGAGGCAGAGATTGAAATTTCATATCGTTCGGTTCCAGTGTTTGGCTTAGCTGGGAGGTTCAATTTTTCATCTGTCGATTTTCAATCATCACCTTGATTTAACAAGTCTTGCAGAAAATTATTCATCTTTGTGTGAGAACTCTATTGAGGGTGGTTGACACATGCTTGTAAAGCATATCAGCAAAAAGTGAGGTGGCTCATGCTTGCGGCAATACTCCAGCTTGTTTTCTTGAAGCAATACTTCTCTGACTAAGGACAGACTCATCACTTTACCGTCTCATCTTAATTAACTCATATTTTCATTTCAGTTAAAAGCAAACAAATAACAATCTGGCCACCCTGAGAAAGGATGTGTCTCAAATAAGATGCTTGCAGGGTTTGTCTGGCCACGTGCCAAGACACCCTTGGCAATGGCGATGTGAAATTAACCAGGACAATCATTACTGCACGACGCAAAGAGAATCGGAATAAAAATATGGAATCGGATGACAAAGGAACCCAAACAGCCATACTGTGTCACCGAGTAGAGTTGAAAGTGGTAAATTATAAATTTCAACCCCACGGTTACCCTAGTGCAGTGAGTAGTGATCAAGTTTATCACAGAGATGTCACTAAGATGACCCCTTGATCTGAAGCTCACTTTCTGAATCCAGGCAGTGTGAAATTCTACTCGGAGAGAGTAACTTTCTACCCTCGCCTGGCATCTTTAATTTTGGGCATATAAGATGGCTATTTTGGGGGCTTTTTTAAAACAAATTTATTTTACTGAAGTATATTTCATTTACAATGTTGTGTTCATTTCTGCTGCACAGCTGATTCAGTTATATATACTTTTTTCTCCCATTTTCTTTTCCATTGTGGTCTATCACAGGATACTGAATACATTTTCCTGGATGGCTATGCTATTAAGTAAGTAGATGGGGAGATAATAAAGGAAAGGGGGTTCTCACCAAGGGTGGAAAGGGAGGGTGGGATGAACAGCGAAATTGAGACTGACGTGTATACACTATTGGTACTTTGTATAAAATAGATAACTAATGAGAAGCTGCTGTAGAGCTCAGGGAACCCTACTCAGTGTCCTCTGGAGACATAGATGGGAAGGGAATTCGAAAAAGAGGGGACAAGTGTGTGTGCGTAGCTGATTCACCGTGTGGCACAATAGAAGCTAAGACTAAGTAGAATTGTGGAAAACTCAGTAGAATCTACAAAACAAGCAGACTTGTAAAGCAATTCTACTCCAGTAGAAATTAATTTTAAAAAAGAAATGAAAGGGGACTGCAAAGGGATAAACATGAGATGTTGACGGCAGGGAAGCTCTAATGTCAAATTCTACTCACGTTAATAGTCTGGAGACACCTCAGGTGATGGAACGGCGAGAGAAAAGGCATTCTGAAACTTGATAGGACATGATAGTTACAGCCAACACAGACGGAAAGTCTGCTGAGGGGCCGGAGTGTGCTAGATGCGTATATATATCGGAGCCATGGGGTTCGTGAACGCGACTGTACAGTGGCATCCGCCAGGCAGCTTAGCAGAGAGTACTGAGAGCTGAGTGGCCCCCAGAGATTTTGATCGTATTGGTCTAGGATGAGGTTTGAGCATCTGGGTTTTTCAAAGCTTCCCAGGTGATGCAAAATTACCAAAAAGTTTGAGAAACAATTTTATTCTCCCCGCACCTTAGAAAGTAGGTATTATAATCCAGATTTATACAGCGGCACGGGCTTCCCAGGTGGCGCTAGTGGTAAAGAATCCACCTGCCAACGCAGAAGACGTGGGTTGGATTCCTGGGTCAGAAAGATCCCCTGGAGAAGGGAATAGCAACCTGCTCCAGTGTTCTGGCCTGGAGAATCCCAAGGACAGAGGAACCTGGTGGGCTACCGTCCAGGGGGTCGCAAAGAGATGCACATGACTTCGTGACAGATAATGGCACAAGTAAGATTCAGAAATCTTATTACACAAAGTCACGCAGCCAGTAAGTGTCAAAGCAAGGGCTCGAATGCTGTTCAGCTCAAATCCACGGTCTGGGCTTTTCAACAGGCTGACATGCAGTCTGATGGCTTCTATTGAAGAGCAGGGCGGGAAGGGTAAATGAGAGTTGAAGATGGACCTTAGTTATTCATTATTCATCCTTTATACTAGAAATGGAGTGTGCGTGCGAAAACTGGGACTTCAGAAGCTTAAAAAAAGACTGCTAACATTTTACAGTCCCATTTCCCAAGTTAAACTGATTTTCTATATTTAGAGACGTTCGAGCTGAGGTTGGTTCTCAGAGCTCCTTGACTGAAAGCAGAGAAAGGTTATCTTGGAATTATGCTTCAAAGATTGAAATTGGTTCTCTTCTGTTTTATGAATGAATGGCAATAAATATATTTGGCATTTTATAATTTTTCTTACCACTCCTATTATTTTCTTTCTAGCTCACTTTTCAAATGACAGAGTGATTTATTGACTGTCTTTCCGATGTTCCATTTCAGTGAACAAATGGTGAATACAAAACTCTGCCGCTTGACCTCACACTGACTCAGATATTTAAAAGCTTCATTTGATTAAAAAGAATTCATGGAAATGGAGGCCAATACATGTCAGATTATAATAAAGTTCAGAAAATTCCAAGACTTGTTCTTTTAAAAATCAGTGGGGTCCAAGTACATTCTCTTTTAGTGTGACCAGAGGCTGGGTTTGCTTTTTATTTGTAAATTACATGCTTTGGGGCCATGATTGTCTGTCTGCCATTGACTTCAGTCCTCTTCACCCAATGAAACCAAAATGAATTAGCACAGTGCAAGAAACACTCTCAGTAAACGTGAAACCAGAACGAATTAGCTCAGTGCAGGAAACACTCTCAGTAAACATATCTACTCTTCCTGCTGAAATCCAGAACAGGTCACATGTAGGGGGACTTGAATGTATAAAAACAAGCATATTTTGGGAAAAGGAGCTCCAAAGCAAAATTAAATTTCTATGTTCTTTTAGGAATTAGTTAGTCATGAAAGGTCTGATAATTACTTACAAAAACAAAAGAGTAGAAATAGTCCACAGAAGAAAAAGAAAGAAAGTGAAGTCGCTCAGTCATGTCCAGCTCTTTGTGACCCCATGGCCTGCAGCCTGCCAGGCTCCTCTGTCCAGTCCATGGGATTCTTCAGGCAAGAATATTGGAGTGAGTTGCCATTCCCTTCTCCATGGGATCTTCCTGACCCAGAGATTGAACTTGGGTCTCCTGCACTGTAGGCAGATTCTTTACTGTCTGCGCCACCAGGACAGCCCAGAAATATCCCAAATGATCCTCAAAAGAGGACAAGCAGAAAAAATTATGAAAAATCCTTATGCAGCCTGCATTGTGTTGAAGGTTTTAGGTGTGATAATGGGATGGTCTCTCACCATCTGCCTGAGTTTGCCCAAGTCTACTCATGTCCATTGCATTGGTGACTCCATCTAACCATCTCATCCTCTGTCACCATCTTCTCCTTGCCCTGGTGAGGGACAGGGAAGCCTGGTGTGCAGCAGTCCGTGGGGCTGTAAAGAGTTGGACAGGACTTGGTGACTGAACAGTGGTATTGTGCTTATGGGAGGGAAATTTATTGTCAGAACATATTGGTAATAAATATAAAATGATTTAGTGTTGAAATGATATCACATCGGTGGCATTAAAATCTTTTAGCTAAAACAAAACTACATCGCATTTCAAAACAAGAACAAGACACAACAAACAAAAGAATCTCAAAGAGGATAAACTAATTATGGCAAAAATTTTGATAAATTTTTAACTCTGAGTGGTGCATCTATGGGAGTTTATTATGCTGTTCTCTCTACTTTTATGTAGGTTTGAAAATATTCAAAATAGAAGTATTCAAGCACTGGTAGACTCAGCCTCCTGCCACTTGGTGAGGGATATATAACTAAGAGCTTACATTCTTGTCTGTGTTTCAGTATCCTTATGCAACAAAAAGGATTGTTATAGACACGGAAATAGGCCACTTAATATAGCATCCAGGTTTGGCTAACTCCATGTGCATGGAAATATCCCCTAGCTCAGGATAAGTAACTGTGACCTCATCCAAAAGTTGGGCTACAAACCCCATAAATGGAGAGTGTTCTAGTTCCCTCTGGTCTTGGCGAACATCACTTACAGCCTTCCCTACTTAAAGTCACTGTTTAACTGACATGACTCAGTTTAGATGAGCCGGGATTCTAACAATACGAGTTCTCATTATTGTAATGCTCTGAATAAGGTTGGAAAAAAGACTTTGGTATATCGGAAAGCTGCCCCAAAGGGCTTTTTCCGGGGGTGGTCTTTGGTAAAATTTGAAAGACAGTACTTCCTAGTTTGCCCCTGAAAACATTTCCTCTCGTCCCCAAGGTGATTCCTAGGGAACCCTTTCCACACTGAATCCTCGCACTTACTTTCTTGTTCTGCCTCACCTGTGCAGGGCTCAGTGTGCATTTTGGGGGACCCAGTTGGGGTTCTTGGTTTGTGGAATGCCATGGTCCCAAGCCACTCAGCACTTGGTTCCATTCTTCCCTCTCCTTCTTACCTTTATCCTATAAATTTAAGATTTGCTTTTAATCAGGAGACCAGGGTGTGAAATAAGTGTGACTTGGGGGGAATGGAATTTGAGTCCTAAATTACACTGAAAGTGAAAAGTGTTAGTGGCTCAGGCATGTTCAACTCTCATGTTGAACTGTAGCCCACCAGGCTCCTCTGTCCTTGGAATTCTCCAGGCAAGAATACTGGAGTGGATTGCCATTCCCTTCTCCAGGGGATCTTCATGACCTGGATATTGAACTCAAATCTTACATGTTGCAGGCAGATTCTTTACCATCTGAGCTACCAGGGAAGCCAAATTAAAATGGGGGCACTGAAAAGGAGCTAAAATGTCCCAGGCAGGTGGTACGTCCTCCGAACCCCAGCAGAGATGAACACAGATCCTTCCACAGGGAAACTATCCTCAATCATGGCCTCCAGTTTTCCCACAGATTAAGATCAACCAAAAACAAAAAAAAAGAGCTAAAAAAAAATCATAAAACCTACAAGGAGATAAATCACCATGAATGAAATTTAACAGAAAAAAACAAAATTGAATTAGGGCTACAACATTTCAGATTTTGATATCATCAGATACAGAGTATCAGTATCAATTTAGAAGCTGTTTAACAAACTAAAAGGAAAAATTTTTTTAAAAATCAGGAAGAGACTCTCCCAAATGACCAGTAATAAATCAATGTGACATAACCAAGTTAATGAAAAATGACCAGTAATATACAAACATGATAATATAACAGGAGCAAGTTGGATTAATCTCAGAAACACAGTGTACAATGGAGCAGGCATACTGTGGACAACAGTTTGGCTATTTCTTCTAAAGCCATACATGTGCTTACAATGCAACCTAGCAATTGCACTCTTGGGCATTACTCCAGAGAAATGAAAACCTGTTCACACAAAACATTTGTTTGGATGTTTATAGTAGCTTTATTCATTATTATGAGCCCCACACCTAAAACAACTAAAATGTCCTTCAATGGGTAAATGGTTAAACATATGTATACTCATATCACAGAATACTTCTCAGCAATAAAAAGGAAGAAACTGTTGATACATTCAATAATTTGTTTGGAGCTCAAGGAAATTATTTTGCATCAAATAACCAACCCCTAAAGCTTCCATGCAGAGAAGGTGATGGCACCCCACTCCAGTACTCTTGCCTGGAGAATCCCATGGATGGAGGAGCCTGGTGGGCTGCAGACCATGGGGTTGCTAAGAGTCGGACACAACTGAGCGACTTCACTTTGACTTTTCACTTTCATGCATTGAAGAAGACGATGACAACCCACTCCAGTGTTCTTGCCTGGAGAATCCCAGGGATGGGGGAGCCTGGTAGGAGGCTGTCTGTGGGATCACACGGAGTCGGACACAATTGAAGCGACTTAGCAGCAGCAGCAGCAAAGCTTCCATGGAGTATGATTGCATTCAGGTAACTTTTGCACTATAATGTTATATGATTGATTTATTTTTGTCTGTGTTGGGTCTTCATTGCCGCGAGGGGGTTAGTTGTGACCAGTGGGGGTCTACTCTCTAGTTGTGGTGCTCGGGCTCCTCATTGTGGTGGTTTCTCTCGCTGTGGAGACAGGCTCCAGGCACCTGGGCTTCAGGAGTTGCAGCTGTGAGCTCAGTCGTTGCAGCTCCCAGGCTCCAGAGCACAGGCTCAGTAGTTCTGGTGCATGGGGTAGCTGTTCTGCAGCATGTGGGATCTTCCCAGACCAGGAGTAGAAACTCATGCCTCCTGCCTTGGCAGGTGGATTCTTTCCCACTGAACCACCCTTAAGCCCTCAGACAACATTTCGGGCATGATAACATTAGAGAGACCAAATAAGTTGATGCCAGGCATTAGAGAGGGATTGGAGATTCGGGAGAAACTGATGCTTTGCGGTTGTAAAACGATAGAGGAGGGGTTCTTCAACGGATGGAATTGTGCTGTGTCTTGACTATGATGGTGACCCATACGGACCACATAAACATTACAAACCAATAAGGTGTCAGCTCAGCAGAAAAATTAGCAACCCACATTGACAGACATTGTACAGAAAAGAAAATGCAAAAGTTTGGTGTTTCTTAAAAAACTGTATATACTCTTAGCATACGACTCATCAATCACTCTTCTTGGTATTTACCCAAAAGATTTGAAAACGTATATCCACACAAAAACCTATTTATAGTAGCTTTGTTTATAATCTCCCAAACTTGGAAGTAACCAAGCATCCCTCAATAGGTGAATGGATAAATAGCTGTGGTACAGCCAGACAATGGAATGTTATTCAACATTAAAAAGAAATGAGCTACCAAATTATGAAAAGATATGAAGAAAACAAATATAAATTCTTATTACTAAGTGAAAGGAGCCAGTTTGAAATAGTCCCTATTCTATGATTCCAATCCTAGTGCAGTTTTGGAAAAGGCAAAACAACGGAAACAGTTCTGGCCATCTGATGTGAAGAGCCAGAACTCTTTTAGAGTTAGAAAAGACCCTGATGGTGGGAAAGATTGGAGGCAGGAGGAGAAGGGGGTGACAGAGGATGAGATGTTTGGATGGCATCACCAACTCGGTGAGTTTGAATAAACCCTGGGAGTTGGTGATGGACAGGGAAGCCTGGGGTGCTGCAGTCCATGGGGTCGCAAAGAGTCACAAGTGAGTGACTGAGCAACAACGATGGAAACAGTGAAAAGATCAGTGATCTCTAGGTTGATGGGGGGGATAAACAGGGGTGTCAAGAAGGATTTTTTAGGGCAATGAAGCTATTCTGTATGATACTATAGTGGTGGGTACATATCATTACATTTGTCAAAACTCAGAGACTGTACACCAGCAAGAATGGACCTTAATGTGAACAGTGGACTTAGGGCAATAATGACGTGCAGTCATTATATCATTGCAGGTTTATGGATTATAACAAATGTCAAGGTGTTGTCAGTAAGGAAGGCTGTGCATGCGTGCAGGAACAAGGCAGGTATATGGGAACTTTGTACTGTTTACTCCATTTTGCTGATAACCTAAAACTGCTCTAACAAGTAAGGTAGTAATAACTATCACTGTTAATTTCCTGATTGAACTGTGGTTATGTAAGAGAATGTCCTTATTTATAGGGAATAAACCCTAATATATACAGCAGTCATAGGACATCGGGTCAACAACCCCCTCCCAAATACTACAGGAAAAAAAATTGTACTTTTTCTTTGAGAATGTTTCAAAATTAAAAAATAAATTAATGAAGCTGATCCTTATCAGTGTTCTTAATGGGAAATTTCAGGTTTTTTTTTTTTTTTTGTCTACTCTTCTTGTTTTCCTAAGTTAGAAGTATGTAGGCTTCAAGCCATTCTGAAAAAAAAAAATCTCCCAGGGGCCCTGGGGGAGCAATTATTCTCAATCTGTTGTTCATTCCCTCGGGCCACGTTTTCTTCAGGGCTGACTCAGGCTGCTGACCCAGTGAGTAAGAGTCTCCCCCAGGAGACAACTTATACAAGGCCATCTGTCCGGGTGCACATTTTTTTTTCTTTAAGGTTTCCATTTCTGTATTCTGGAATACAGGGCTGTCAGACAGAGACATGGGGGCATTTTGGGCCAGGCAGGTATCGTGACAGAGGGTCTCATACACCATGATTCCCCAGCAACACAATTTCAACCTTTCCCTCTTTCCTGCTTGTGAGACTTCCCTGACTGTACCGCGTTTTGCCCTCCACCAGCCCAATCCAGACAACCCCACCCTTCTAACGCGTGAGACCCCTGTGTTCTCACCGCTGCTCTTAGCTGTAAGGTTTGAAAGGTCTCTGAAAGGAATTGTAGGGGGGATTGACTAAGCTTTCCTCTGTTAGTCTTCTGATGGCGCCCATTGAAAGGAGACATGATTGGTTCAGGGAATCCCAATGCCTATTCTTACAAATCTTTTCTTTGTTGTTGTTTAGTCGGTGAGCTCCTCTGTCCGTGGAATTTCCCAGGCAAGCGTGCTGCGGTGGGTGGCCATTTCCTCCTCCAGGGGTATCTTCCCGATCTAGGCATCAAACCCTCTTCTCCTGCAGTGGAAGCCAGGTTCCTTACCACTGAGCCACCTGTAATGCCAAAGGTATGAGTAGGGAAGGATATTGTGTTGTGAAACAGGTGGGAGGCCCCCAGCTGGATTTAACTTCCTCTGGGAGGTGTTAAGTTGTCCTTTGGCCTGGTCTGTTGAAAAACAATCCACACAGTAGAATTAATTGAATAACACCAGCCACTTCTTCCTGTGTTTCAAACACACCTGCTTTCTCAGCTAAATAATCTTTGGTTACTGTCCTTAGAACCCTCACTAGAACTTCCCAACCTGGGCAGCTCCTGAAAGTTTCTCCACTTGGTTCCTCAAGTGAATTTAGTCCCTACTCAATGTTTCTTTTGGAGAAGGCAATGGCACTCCACTCCAGTACTCTTGCCTGCAAAATCCCATGGACAGAGGAGCCTGGTGGGCTGTAGTCCATGAGGTCGCTAAGAGCTGGACACGACTGAGCGACTTCCCTTGCACTTTTCACTTTCATGCATTGGAGAAGGAGATGGTAACCCCCTCCAGTGTTCTTGCCTGGAGAATCCCAGGGACGGGGTAGCCTGGTAGGAGGCTGTCTGTGGGGTCACATGGAGTCGGACACGACTGAAGCGACTTAGCAGCAGCAGCAGCAGCAATGTTTCTTTAATGTCAACTTCTCCGTGGCTCAATAAGACCCAAATTCTTTTACCAAGCATAATATTACTTAGTCTCTTTAGTAGTTCAAATCTTTCAAATTGTTCCCTGGTAATGAAATAGGAATGTGTTTTTGCTTGGGAGAACATGAAGATTTATAGTCATTTGAGATATCGGGTGAGTCTTATTTTCATTCAACGCAGTAGTCATCACTCTTGGTCATTAGAACATAATATTTCTCTCAAAGAAAGTCAATACTTGTATATGCCTGTGAACATGAGGTGCTATTAGACTCTAAGCTGATTCAAGCAGACAACAGAGTGACTAAGCAAGGGGCTTTTGCCTCTTATTTGAAAATCTCCTACTTGCAGAAATTTGTGACTTATGAGTCAAGCTGAAAAGACTTATTAATCTCTCTGGTAGTGAGGTAATTGTGGTAAAGAGTACCTTGGTTAGAACTTTGCAGAGGGGTATTCGGATTCAATTGTAGGGCAAAATTAAAAGGAAACAAAACAAACCATTAAACTCTTTCAGATATACGTAATGAAATCCATTTTGTTAAGAACGGGAAGCATGAAAGCATTCGCCCCCCACCCCTGCTCTGGTCTCTACCACCTCTTCTGTTCGTTTGATGCTGGTGAACGTCTCACCAAATACATTGCCCAGGCAACGCCATTCCTCATCTGTTGAATGTCTGTTGCATGCCAGGCCCATGCCAGGTATTCTGCTGAATGAAAACACGAAGAAAACAGTTTCTTTTTTTAAAAAAAAAAAACTTATTTATTTATTTTTTAATACCAAAACCATTTTGTATTGGGCTATAGCCAATTAACAACGTTGTGCGGGTTTCAGGTGAATGGTGAAGGGACTCAGCCAGACATATACATGTATCCATCCTCCCCCAACCTCCCCGTTACCATCCAGGTTGACACATAACACTGAGCAGAGTTCCATGTGCTATACAATAGATTTTTGTTGGTTATCCATTTTAACTATAGCAGTGTGGACAAGACCTGCCCAAAGTCCTTACCATGCCTTCACCATGGCAACCATGGGTTTGGAAAACAGTTTCTTTAGATGGGGAGTTTATGACCTCCTGAGTGAGTCAAACCTGTACAAAGGGGGTAAGATGGACCATGTAAGTGTGTCTGCTTCTGCCTCGAGGAAAAGGCCCGCCATGGGGTCTCACCTGGTTGAGGGGTCTGGGCCTACTGGGGCTGCTGAAAGTGGAGCAGGAGGGGGGCTGAGGGCTGGTGAAAACAGCTGCAGCCAGAGATGGGAGGGGGCCTCAACACAGGAGGTAAAATCAGAGGCTAACTGGCAAATGCTGGAATATGATACGATGTAGCAGTGGGTCAGGGAGAAGCAGGAATCAGTATGGAGGGCATGATTAGGCTTTGATAGAGAGGTTTCAATTTTTTATTCACTTGATTTTGTTTTACTTTTTTTTTTAAATTTATTTATTTATTTTTAATTTTTACTTTACAATTCTGTATTGGTTTTGGCATAGATTGACATGAATCCACCACAGGTGTACATGCGTTCCCAAACATGAGCCCCCCTCCCACCCCCCTCCCCACAACATCTCTCTGGGTCATCTCCGCGCGTCAGCCCCAAGCGTGTCATATCCTGCCTCAGACATAGACTGGCATTTCGATTCTTACATGATATTATACATGTTTCAATGCCATTCTCCCAAATCATCACACCCTCTCCCTCTCCCTCTGAGTCCAAAAGTCCGCTATACACATCTGTGTCTTTTTTGCTGTCCTGCATACAGGGTCATCATTGCCATCTTCCTAAATTCCATATATATGTGTTAGTATACTGTATTGGTGTTTTTCTTTCTGGCTCACTTCACTCTGTATAATCGGCTCCAGTTTCATCCATCTCATCAGAACTGATTCAAATGTATTCTTTTTAATGGCTGAGTAATACTCCATTGTGTATATGTACCACAGCTTTCTTATCCATTCATCTACTGATGGACATCTAGGTTGTTTCCATGTCCT